>NW_026534341.1:9636994-9729946 GCF_026225885.1 Hylaeus anthracinus | reverse complement strand
CCCCACCCCCCCCCCCCCCCCCCCCCCCCCCCCCCCCCCCCGGGGGGAGGCAAGAAAGAGGTAGAAACAGAGGTGAGGCAAGGGATGAAAAAAAAGAGATCCGCGGAGAATAGCGCGCGGGACGTTCATACGAAAGCGAAGTCATTAAAACAATTAGAGGAGAGCGTAGTTTTCTTCGCGGAGCAAGGAACGGAGAAACTACGGTTGGAAAGGCGCCTTTGCGTCGACCATGACGACGATACACCGAGTTCCAGGCGGTTCTTAAAGGGGCGAACGTCTACCGAGCGGAATAAGGTCTTGCACGGACGCGCAGCCTAGTCTACCCGCGTATTAACGGCGCATTAACGCCCGACCGTCGTCGGAGAGGCGTAAAGTAACGCGGAATTCGCGTAATTGGAGCAGCCATTATGCCGCGGGATGCAGGTAAGTGTTACATTGAATTTAAGGAGACCAGGCGGGAATTTATCTCGTTCCAGCGCGTCTTCGGTTTGACGGGTGCTCGTTATTCTTACGGGTCGAGGGAGCTCTTTGTTCGGACGGATCCTGCGGAACCCGGTTTTTCCGCGCGGTTCAATGTCTCGGAACGAGCTAAATCGTTTCCAGCTCCAGGCAAACGTCGAATAATTAGAAACGCTGCGCGTTTTCGCTATCCGAGATATGCGTTCCTCGTGCACGACTCTCGGAACGCGTTGCTCTATTTTAGAGGAGCCAGGTAAAGCGACTTCTGAACGCTTTTTTCTGGTAGAGGAAAACATTTCTCTAAATCATCTTCAAAGCTCATATTTTCAAGCAGTACAAATTGCAAAAGAATACGTTGGATACATTCCCTTCAAAACATTTCAAAAGAATGCCTTCTCCTTTCATCAGACGTGCATGCCACCACGAAATCGCAATGCCGTTGGGTTGGGAGGCTCGTTTTGGGCTTGTTGGTGAGCTCGTGAACGCTGTTGAGCCGCGTCTACGTGTATAACGCGTCGTCCGCAGCGAGAGGGTTAAACGTTAAGCGAGATGCGCGAAATCGTGACCCAATTTTCAACGAGCCCCGCCGCCGTAAAGCGTTGCGGTTCTCGGCCGTGTGCGCTACCGCGTATTAACGATACCTCCGAGAGGACCGGGACGACGTCGAACTGACGCAAAGTAACGCGGAACTCGCGTAAGTGGAACGGTCATTATGTCGAGTAGCGCGGGTAAGTAGTAACTTAAATTCAAAGAGACCGTACGAAGTGGAGTCCGTCGAGTCTCGCGCTTATGCGCTCCAATTAATCAGATGTATGCCTAAGGCCTGGCGCGGTGTTCTCTGCTTTGTCGCGTTGATTTTACGCGCTGAAACGCTTTGGGATCCGATTCTGACTTCACTCCTCCACACCTGCATTCTCATCGACTCGTGGAAAAAATACGCGGTACCTTAAACCCTCTTACGCGTTAGGTTCTGTGTTACTATAAACCCGATCGATTTTTTCTGTTTTAATACTTTACGGTCCTATGTAGAGATATACTCGACAGTATTGCACTGAAATGAGGAATTTTGGGCCGCAAAAGTTTGGAGGCGATGGATGCTTCTTCTCGGACTATAGGGAATAATTAAGTGTCGCAGAAATGTTGCATTTCTGCTTCGATGATAATGTGGTAACCACGCAGATCCAGGATCGGTGAGGATTGCTTCGCAACAATCCAAGGGACAAAATTCTCCAACATCCCGAAGGGCACGAGTATGTCTCGTGTTCAGACCCACGGACGCGTAAGAGACGCGCATGCTAATCGTGAGGGTGTCGCGCGCGCGAGTCTATACCGACCAACGATTATCCTCGATGCCTTCGCGCAGTTGGACGCCTTCGGGACTTCTCAAAGGAACGACGCCGATTACCATTAATGGACCGTAATGGCATGTTAATGGCAGTATATTCTGCCGGGACGTTATGGCTGATTCAACGCATTAGCCCCGGGTTCTCTTCCAGTCTGTCCTAAATCACGGGCTTCATTAATATTTGAAAACTCCGCCGTCTTTCCCGTTTGAAATGCGTCGTTGCCCGCGACTATCTCGTAATTTTGATTAGCGCATAAGCACCTGGACAACCCGTGAAATCAACGCGCCAAGAATTTAACGGGCACCGCTAACCTATTGGAAATAAATAAAACGACGATTAATCGTTTGAGAGAAACAATTCCCTGCTTACTAGAATCATCTCCATATCATCATAACAGTCGTCTCTAAATCCATATGATTTTTTCACCACGATGCGTTCCACTTTCTTTTGAAATATACTGCCTGTTCCACCAAATTCTAAGCCAAACAACCACTGAAAATCGTCCTATATATTATTTTCGTCTCTCCATTGATCCATGAAATCAAAACACATGAATGAATAGTAAATTCGGAAACGTGATACACTACTCGACATTGGCCCCGATCGAATGGGAGTTCCTCGTAGGAGGGATTCAAATATTCACGTGAACTTTGTCGGAGACGAGTACTCGGGGTAGATAATCGCGCTTTAAATTGCTCGGGTGCACCGTGCCGCGGTGTGTATGAGCGCGGAGCAACAGCGAGGCCAGGCCGCCTGCAAGAATGCAACGAGATTTACAACGAGGACGCAATTCCGGCTGACGCGTTTACAACGGGGAAACGAGCCGTATTATAAAGAGGAACACGGGTGTCCCGGCGTAACGCATCTTGACGGCAGGAAATTAGATCTCCGAGGATGAAATTGGTTAACCCGGACGTCGCGTCGTTTTTCAGGGCGTAAACGGTATTTCTGTGTCGCGTGCCGGATTATAAACGTCTTAAAAAAGCTCGTATCTTTCTTCAAACCGGAAGGAAATATCACTTAGACCGACCACGCGATACCCTGTTCGTTGCTTAATTTCTTGGAAATACCGCAATCGTTATGCATAACTTCTGTGGTTATCTAAACAGTGAAATAATGTTGTTCCAAATTTAGTTCGTTGAGTGGCAGAGGACATTTGGAGAGGATACATTTGGAGCAGAAATGCCAGACAATTTTAAGCAAAGATGCATGATTATAATAAGAAATGTATATTTTTACGTATATTTATTTTAGCCAACCACAATCTTATGTATCCTGAAAAGTTTCCATGGATGGTGGAAAGTTTGCCCCAGCGTTACTTTCGTAAAACAAAATTGATTTTTTAATGAGTTACAGCACTTACAGCTTCGAGCAGCGATATATGGCTCCTGGCAATCAAAGGGTTAATCAAACAAATAAAATAAACTTAATTCTGGAAACATTGCTATATTTCTATATTCTAGTTTCTATATTTCTAATCTTCTCAATATGTTTCAAATCATCAGAGCAAAATAATTCCACGTGTCACCTTCATCGAATACGATCTATCCAAACAAAGCAACGTAAACGTTTATGAAACGGCTCGATAGTGGTTTCGCCAGGTACATAGGAAAGTTGTGAGTTAGGGCCAGTTTCCAAACGCCGGAACATCTCAAATATGCGATAAACTCCGTTTCAGAATGAATCAGCAGACGTTTAAGGCCCCCGAGATATTCGAAACACGTTCCTATCGGAATTCCGCCTTGAAATTAAAATATTAAATCTCGGGAAGTGTGGGTGCTAAGGAGTGCTACGTAACGGGTAAGTGACGTTCACGATAAAATTCTTTCTGCCGAAGTATCCATCGATAACATCGTCGACGTGCAACCACTTACCGTTCCCCCGCCACGCGGATAATCAAAAAGTATGGATGAACGCTTACCTGAAACAAACAAGAGTACAAACTCGTTAACAAAACTCATTACAGAAATTTGTTAAAAAATTATTATCTATTTCGGTGTGTGAAATTATCTAAAGAATATTCTTCTACTTTCATAGTTTTAACCCTTTGCAGTCCAAATTTTTTGGTTCCAGTATATTTTTGTCGGGCCTCGCTCGACATAGGAACGCGAAGTGTTAAAACTGAATCATTTTTATTTACCTCCGTATAACTAAAGAGTATCAAATTTTCAGTAAATTTGCATCGGGTATTACACTTCTAGACTTTGGAAATGAAACGAAATATGAAAGGGGAACGAAACGGTATATTTAATGTAACGATATTTTCGTTCGATGCGTTTCGTTGCATAGACTGCAACGGAAAATGCACGCTCGAGAGTTTTACGTGAATATTACCCCGAAAATCATTTCCGACGTAATAGTCGGCGCCTAATTAATGCATCATTTCCCGCGATACTTGCTTACACAGTATCCTGCAAACTGACAAAATTGTTCGACTGTGCGGCTAAACGAAGTTAATATCAAACATGTTTGAGGTCGCTTCTGCCCTCCCCCTCCCCGTCCCACTCCCCGACGCACTTTCCCAACAATTCTCGTACACATTGCTCCTCTATTCACGTTTCTAATATTGCATACCCACCTCCGCGCGAACGTGGGCTAAATTAGTGACGGCGTCCCAGGGACGTGTATTACACCGACCAATGTTCTCCACGGCAGATAATCGCGTGGAAATGCTTATTAAGCTGCCTTTCCGCGAAACTGGACGCTTTCAAATCCTGGTCCGGGCAACTTTCCATTCCCACGAGAAGAAAAACGTTTCCGTCGGAACGACTCTATTAACCAACTCTAATAGCTTTCCATTTTGGAACACCCTATTGGATTGAGGTATGAAGAATTCATCGATGGCCTAGATCAACGTGTCACGAACTTTTCTAGCCGTGGAACACTTTTCACTTCGTAATGAATTTATGGAACACTTACGTGCTTTTGTGGATATTAGAGTTTTAGAAATTGGAGTACATCTTTGAAAAAGGAATCAAAAGAAAAAAATATATATTCAAATTAATATTAGTCAGTCATAATTTAGGAGACAAAGGTTTTCTCTTTGTGCAGTGCTCAGAGCTGTGTTCGTCTTCGTGGCATTGCATTTGATTCGTATACCATTTCGAACTCCCAGACCTGTACACGATCAAAGAACGTTGTTAACTCTGGGGAACTATACACAATCGCGGCCACGAATATCCGTCTCAAGAAGGAAGACTTTGTCGTCGAATAATTGCACAGTTGGTTGGTCCAATCAATAAAGAATCAGTATCGATTTACTACCTTCTTCAATACGAGACGACGAAGCAAGTCGTTGAACGGACACATGTCTGCCAAGAGCTCCGTTTTTGACCCGAACAACGACCGCTCTCGGCAGCGAATCTCCCGTCTAACGACTTCTCTATTGCCAGCTGATGTCCTTCTCTTGCGTTACTTTTTGTTCCAAGCAAATACGCTCCGTGCACCGTTCCATGGA
Source organism: Hylaeus anthracinus (assembly GCF_026225885.1). Classification (NCBI taxonomy): domain Eukaryota; kingdom Metazoa; phylum Arthropoda; class Insecta; order Hymenoptera; family Colletidae; genus Hylaeus; species Hylaeus anthracinus. Next base: position 9,724,684 of record NW_026534341.1, on the reverse strand, counting down.
CAAACGCGAGGTGGGTCGACTTGGACGATGTGAGAATTCTAACGTATTTAAGGAGTTCTCTAGCTTTAAAGGCGTTGACAAATCAAATTTTTTAAAGAAATACCCTTCTGAATTCTATTGAAAAATTGGCCAACTTACTTCAGGTTCAATACTCCGAGAATTTCATTATCAAACCAGCTGCTAAACCATCAGTAGTCCCTATCAATAATTAGCATAACACGCGTACGTGTACAACTATTCACCGCGAAGATATCTACGCAGATTCGCGCGTCATCGAAACGCTCCGCGGATGAAATTAGGGCTCTCTGTAAACGAGAAAACTTTTCAACCGGAAAATTACTCAAGAACTGACACTCAAAGCTATCTCGGTTGGCGCTGATCCTATTTTCTATCGAAAAAAGGATAGACACCTGCTGCCCTCCCCGTCCTTCTCTGTTTATCGTTGGGTAATGCTAAACGGGATACGAGAGCCACTTCCAGAGTCGTTAAAACGCGTAGCACCGAGAGAACTCGCCGGGACGGGGCGAAATAGGGGACAAAATAAATACGGGCACAATTCAACTGTAACGAGACCCGTCGCTTGTATTTTCACGCTGGACGAGAGAGATCATGGATTTGCGAGGACGGGGGAGGAAACGGAAACGCGACGGGAAAGGAAAAAAAAGCGGAACAGAGATGCTAGAGGGAAACAGAGACGAGCGAGAAAGAGAGAGAGGGTGGTAACGGGATGAGGGAAGAGAACAACAGAAGAATAGACGGAAAAAAGAAGGCGAGGGGGCGCAAAGAACGCTTCGCGAAATTATCCTCGGTCCACACGAGCCATCTGGTTCCGTGTAAACGCCAAGAGGGAGCATAATAGGGTAATACAGAACAGCCTACAAAACAACGCACCGAGACGTTCCATAATTGGTCGCGGCGACCGTGAGCGGAGAAAAGCGCGAAAACCGCCGCATACCTGAAGGCTGCCTGTCGACCATCACCGTTGTCTCCATGTTAATGTCACCGCGCGTATCATCCTTGCCTTGCATGTCCCGGATGTCCCAGGCCAAGACAACGACCGCGCGGGAATTCCAGCAGCATGCAAAATGGCGCGCGATATAATTTTCAGGACAAAAGAATGCCGTACGGTGTCCCCCGCCTCTAGACGACGCCACTTGCTCGAACTGTGAGAATTTGTCTTGCACCGCCAGCGAACGACACGGGCTATTTCCTGTTGCGTTTAATTTTAGCGATGAAGGAGGTTGTTTAATAATAATAGAGAAAATCTTTAGATAACAGGTATAAGTCTTCGAATGGTTAAGATTCTTCGATCGATGTCGAAGTCTATGCTTTCGCAACAGGGTCATAACCCATTCACTGCCAGGAAAATTTATAGCGTTTTGCCTTGGATGTCAAGATTTAATACAGATGTGTAATCTAGGTTATTGGTTTCAGAATATAAAGAGATATTGAATTTGTTGAATTAAAAAGAAAATTTACGATCTTTTGCAGTAATTTGTGACTCATCAATCTATAAACTTATCCCTTGAGTAATTGTCATCAATTTGAACTTCGAGACATCCATATTTAGGAAGCTAGTTTTCACAGATAAAATATACAAAGTAAACATTCCTCAGGGCTCAGTCTTACGTCAAGATCCACGTACCTCAAGAATTGTGAAATGCATGAAGTACCTTAGCCGTACACAATTCACATCACGCAAGCATGCTCGACACCTACAAGAGGGCCGGAACAAGCGATTTAGCGCAATGAACGAGAAAACGTCGCAAAGCGTTCTCAAGAACGTCTAGCTCCACTTGAAGCAAGAGACAGCTCCTAATTAATACGGCGTTGGAGGACAGACCGTGGTAAGATGAGAATATCTCGAGCATGATCGCCAAAGTAGGGGGTATTCATGATGCGGGTCTAATGTCCCTAATGTCATTCGATCGCGCACAATAGGCCGATGTCATGCACTCGTTCACGTCTCTCTGTTCTCCTGTCGTATCGATCCACTTCCCAGCACCCTTCCAGCATCCTCTTCCGCGCGCCAAGCGTCGGTTCCAGCGTTAAGACGTAATTTCGTGACCACGCCGAGCGAAGGTACGACCGGCATTATTACCGAGCGACTGTCATAAAACTCGGCTGCCGCGAGCGTAAGCTCGGGACCAAGCAGCATCCATCGTAATGGTAATTTCTGGCTGGGACATATGCGCATTGGAAGACGGATGAGACGTCAGACCGCGTTCCCCGTGTCTGAGTAACACGTACGCCACTGGGAAATGGATGCTTACGTGCCCGTAAGTTCGCTCCTAATTTCCTAAGCACCTACGCCCGCTCGAGAATGGATGACGCGAGGCGAAATTAACGCGCATCTTGCCAACTTTCGACCAATTGCTCTCGAGCCTTTCCAAACGGACCGACGACCGTCTGTCCGTCTCGAGGACAAGTCATCCGAACTGTACGATGGAAAAGTAACGCTTGGTCTTCGCATAAAGTAAGACAGCATAAAAACAGATTTGACTGTAATTATATGAAAAGTCCTAACTACTGAATGTTTATATTGCAATAGAAAATTTCTCTTTAGTAGAGTTTAATGCAGCACCACTAGGGTGTCTAAATCGTCCTCGAATGTAACAGTACGATCGTCACGCTTGAAAGTGTAAACAGTAAGGAAAGGCCAACCGAGATTCGGATAGATGGAGAAAGGGCTCGATTAAATCGTCAGAGCAAGTGTGTCACGATGAAAAAGGAAAGTTCCGTGAACTGATGCGGGTCAGTGTATATTACGGCGAAGCGTGCAAACGTTTTAGTCTTCAAACGGTGATTACGGGGGCTGCAAAGATTCGATTAGCCGGATGTTGAGCCGGGGCTAGGGGATACTGAGCGTGAAATTAGAAGCACGCGATCCCAACGGCCGATTAAGTCTTAAGCCTACTGTCAGTATTGCGATAATAACCACCCTGTTTGCGTATCGCTGACCGGTTGCCCGGACCCGCGAACCGTTCCTGTTTGCCCAATGCTCAACGTTGTTGCGATATCATGCGCCAAGCCAGATCGTGCCAATGTTTTATTCCCAATTAGAGTGGACCATGTTGCCCTGTCCTTGTCTTATCCGAGTCTTTCCACGTGCTGCTCTTTAACTTTAAAATTAGGGAAAAGAGGGGAAACTTGTCAGGACAAGTAATTATTAATGATCATTTCCTTTTAACCCTTTGCATTCTGCTCCATCTCGTTGCAAAGTGTGCGAACAGGAATCGCATTAAATAAAATAGTCTAACTTTGGAAACGTGTCTTTTTTGGTATTAGTAGACTTTCCTTGAAACGTTGTCAGAATTACAAATATAAATTTTTTTTTAGGTGTCACTAACAAAATTTGTTAGTGAGAGGACATCCGAGTACAAAGGGTTAAATTGAAGCCTACTAGGAAAAGTCCAACGAACCCACCCCTGACATATTAATTTATGCGTTTGGAGCAGGGATGAACTGTACACCGCTGCAACAACGGTAACGCGTCCCGCGAGGAAACGCGAGCTAATTGCATTATCATTAATCGCGCAAATATTCGCCTCCTCGTGGCGTTATCGAGGCTGACAAGTCGGATGAAACATCGACGTCGTCCCGGGACGATTTGAATTTATTCCGAGCCCTCGTTTAATCGGTTCCACGATGATCCTTCCGCCGTCGACTCTCGATCCTTTCTTCCGCGATCGAAGAAACATAGACGCGATAAGTCGTCCGCGTCCAAGCAGCTTGATCGTCGACTTTGCCCCTCCGTATCGTCGCAGACGAATTAAGTGTTCCTAGAACGGAGGAGGGAGCATCGACGACGCTGGTCTAGTCGCGAAATCTCATTATAAACTTACTGCGAACGACGACGTGGCCGTACACAGTCCCGTTTTCCACTCCAACGAAGTCAATATAAATTGCGCCCAAAGAGATCACCGTCGGAGATTCAATTTCCAGACGAGACAACGGGAATTCGATATTCCGGGCCGCTAGGAGAAAGAAAACGGCCTGGCATAACTGACAGGTTCGCGTGACTGCACGAAACGCAATATAACGTTAGAACGTTATACCGAAAAAACAAACGGAAAAAGGAATCGCGAAAGCAAAATAAAAAAAATAAAGGAGAGAAAAAAGACGTACACAGATTTTCCCGTTGGAGTCCGGACTTTGTGTTTCGTTCCGGCCCTTTTATCCACCACCGCTCGACGAATAACAATATTACTCTCTTCGTGTTTCCGTGTAGCAAAAGGTACGCAACGGTTAACAGTATTATCATCGTTCTCCCGCGTTATAATCAAAATACCGCTCTTTTACGACACGGAACGAGCAATATTTATGGTTCCGACCGAACAGAGATCCTCCCGCATACTGTACGCCGTGAAAAAGGTTGTCGATAAAACCAACGGTCACGAGCAGACGATATACACGTTTCCCTTCGGCTTGGCGACACCCACGGAATAATATCCTCTTCCGCAAAGGGACGTGTCCCAGCGTGGCAGATCGATCTCATCCATAAACAGCGGTCATGGCGATCTTCTCGACGGACACGCGCGCTCACGCATATCCAGGTGAGCCAGTTATGGAAGAAACAGCCAGAAACGATGGGGAACAGGGCCGAGAAACTGCGCCAACGGTCTCTGACTTATGCATGCCAGTCGAGGCAGCCACTGGACACACGAAGAAACGTACGTGACCAACGTTACCGGTCCTCCGTCGCTACGGGTTTGCATGCACGCTTACACGATGCACGAAAAATATGCAACAGCCAGCCGCAGCCGTCGTGGAAAACAGGGGATGGGGGCAAGAAGAAAGAGGGAGAGGGTGAGGGGAGGGGAGGTGGATGTTGCGGGATAACTGCTCCGAGAATATGTATGCTCCGTGCGGAGTAACGGTACCACAGAGACTGTGGATGACCCCGCCTGTGTAAATGCACGACCTCAACGGAGACGGGACCCGAGGATCGGCAGGCATCCTCGCTTCGTCCTGTCCTCCTCCCGTCGACCTCGCCAACTCCACCGGTTCCCGTCGACGCGCGAAACACGTAACATCCTCTACGTGTGGGTACCGTAAAGGCCCGCCGTTGGAACACGCGAGCAACGAGCCAATCGCCACGCTACACGAGGGCCACCCTATGCATTACGTGCCACGACCGTATCGGCGTGGCTCACGTGTGCGCGCAACCGGAATGTATCATTTTGATAATCTCGCCTCGAAGAGACGCGGATATTACCGCGTTGTTGGTTCGCATCAACCGGTAGCTTGGGATTGTCGTGTTTGTTTGTTCGAGGCTTCCATCGAGGCACCCCGTAGAGGGAAGTACCAGTTCTCACGCTACTCTCGGGTGTAGATGGAGGATTGCTTGGGTTGATCTGCGTAAAAGATAGCGCCGGGAGACTTGGTCGTGGGTAGGAGAGGGATTTGGAAGGAGGAATCCGTCGGTGATTCGGGTGGGCTTCATTGGAGAGGACTATCGGATCTCTGTCGATTCCTTCGTCGATAATAGAGTACAGGGCTAGAAACAATCGGAGCAACCCCTATTGGTGGCAGGTGAACCGTAGGATTGGTAGCCATTAAGCCGTGGCACGAGTACTGGTAGCTTTAAATAATCACGATTACACGACGCATGCCAATATTAGGGTGTCGTTTAACCCCGGTAGAAGCTACTGGAGCAACGTCGGAGTATCTTGCGCGAGAGACAAGTCCATGTACCATGTATTATATCACTTCGTGAAGGCCTTAACACGTTGATTGAAGTCTACGTAATCAAACATTTATCTTGGTATTTATTGTTGTAACTACATCAAAATTCATGAACTTTATTTAAATTCATCTCCTTCGATGTCTAATTTTCAGAATTAATCTTCTTAGTTCTTGAATGAAAAACTCTGTCACCCATATATGGATGACATAGCGATCAACGTGGTAAATATCTTATACAGTGCAAGAAGTGTTGAAGAAGGTAATTTTTAGAGAAGAATTTTGTCAGTTACTCCGTTTCTATCGAAGCTTTCTAAGAAAGTACCTCTCCTTTTAAAACATAGTGGTTTCATCGAGATTTTTTTAAACAAAAAATACGTGCGTTCTTCTGTGATAGAAAATATTGTAATGCGCGTACGCTGAATATGGTGATTGTTATTCTACCATGCAAAAAGGCAATTTGCGACGAAATTTCGCGCTTTATCGATATTCAGTGGGCCCCGTCCATATATTGCAGGGAATATTAGCTCGCAGCTGCGTCAGCGTACTGCACGCGATACGTATTTTTGCGCGGGTAGTTTTCCTTGTCTATGTCATTAGTTAGCCATGTAGGTTGACGATAAAACATAAAGGTATCGTATTACTAAACGATAGCCGAATCATTATTCCAGCTAATGATCGCTTCGGAAAATGTCGAGAGCTTTAAAATCGCGCCACTTCTCGGTCCAAAAACGTTGGTCAATACTGGCGCCACTTTCGCTTCCAATTAATCCCAAAGTCAACATTTAACTTCGAATTCCGCCGAACACAGTTTTCCAGGGAATCCTCACTGTTGGCCATTTGCAATACTTTTATTGTCCAACGTTTACAGGAGAGATTGTCCAAGAGAAATACTCTCGTAAAAGAATACGTTTTTCGCTCGCAGTCTTGTGATCCTATCGATGTCAGCTTCATTTAACCTCTTCTCACCTGCGAATAATACTTCTTACTTCCTAAGCAACAGATTTCACACACTTGGCAGAAGCTAGCAGCATTCCGTCACGAGATAAATCGAATCTCGACGATGACCCTGTCGCGTCGTCAAACGAAGCTGGTGTTCCGGCATTCGCAAGTGCATCAGCCCGTCGACGGCTACGGGAACCAGGACCGGTGTTCCTGACCTTTGTGTCAGCTCACGTGACCTCCGTATACACCGTATGTGGCGAGACACGCCACCGGCCAATCCGCTATTCACACACGACCTCAGCATCAATTTACGGTGGAATGTCTGCTTACGGTTTTATCAATATACAACCTTTCGACCAAACCAATGGGAACTATTTACCGTACCGATTCGTTATCCGTGTCGCGCGTTTGCAATTTACCAGCACCCCCCCCCCCTCTCTCTCTCTCTCTCGCTCTCTCTCTCTTTATTTCTGCTATCAGTTTTCCGTGGATTCTTCTATGAACCCAGAGCCTCGTATTTCATCGGATATTAATGGTGCACGCGCGTACACGCCCGTCGCGTAAACATCCGTGAGTTTAATTATCTAATGAATCAAAAAATTCGCAGCAACGGGGCAAAGCGGGCTCTTTAATCACCGAAAACGGCCCTGATCCGATATGTCGCGAGCCGAGAAACGGGCGTACAATTTAATCACTTAAATGAGATTCCGCGAGGCCGAGCGAGTCGTTTGTTTTAATTTCGACTCCGGCGAGAGGTAGCAAGAGAAACGGAGACAGAGAGTGATGCGCTTGTAATCAGGGTTGGGGCTAGAGTTGCGAGAGCAAATTCCAATTCAGGTGTCCCATTCTAATTCATGTTTCGAATTAAAAAGAAATTTAAACACGAGCCTTTGAGCTTGAGTTAGTATCTATTAGACGAGGCTTAATAACAGATTGTTATGTAATAGTCAGTCTTTGCTGACTGTCTAATGTTTTCCCATGTAATAATACGCATTACCTATCAAATATCTTTCATTCTTCTTTTCCGCGTGCAATTTTAGTTTGACCCCACGCAAAGTTAAGCCTGCCAGTAATTACACGCATCCCTATAAAGTTCCCGATATCGGGAATATTTGGAGAGACGAACAGGCGAGGACGAGAGAGGAACGCGCAAAGGCGTAAGGGCGCGGAAACGGTGTCAGTGTGGCAGTCGTGGTGGAAAAATTCTAGTGGAGAGGAAGTGGAACGGGAAAGAACCCCGAAAGAGTAGGTCTGTCAAGGCGAATCACTAGTACGAGAGGATTCGAAAAGTTCCCGCGAAGGTTGAGTGGAGCCAGAGCCCAGGATCGACTCGTAAATGGCAAGGTGTCATTAAAACGACGGAATGCGAGTTGGACGGAATGCCCCCCGCCTAGAGTGGCCCAGTTCACGCTCGAATCCTCTCGTCTTTGGCACCTTTGCCGGATTCACTCGATGCCTCTGACCGGCGACTTATCGCGCCAAGTATTTTAAACGCATCCCGGAGGCGAACTTCTCGACTCGGCCGGATTATACGTGACACAGATTCCGCGAATAGTTAGCGAAGTCAACCGTATCTCATTAAATCTCAATCGACGTAGAATCATTTATGTGGCGTGCAGAGGTGTCTGATTAGCAAGCCAAACTATTTTAGAGATCTGTAAAATGTTTACGTGAATCATGAATAGTAGTTTGATTTGTTTCAGTTTATTTTCTACGTTCGATGTAGAGTGTACATCACTGCATACCCAATAAGAATAGTTACATTCAGCGCCTGACATGGAAATGAATAGATCCAAGAATAACACCGAAACAAGTCCAAGTAGGTCATCCGTTTCCAGAAACTCTCCACTGTCTGTAGAGTTCCTCGATTTATCTTCATCCATAAAGAATGACCGTGTATGTTTCATCGTACCCTTACTTCTCTTTACATATGTTCATCGCGCAGATGTTTTATCAATGTTATCGATCCATTCTCGTAACAGGAGTACTCGTCCATTTCCATCGACAAACATCCTGTACATAATCCAAGCATTTGATACACTTACCTGTCGCCTTAGAACCTAAAGCCCCCAAAATAAACGTCTTGTCTGGGCGCAGACGCATCCTCGCAATTAACCGGTAGTAATCGCACGGCTGGAGCGTAACGGTGACGAGGCCTCGCGGCAACCGCGAGACAGTGTCAATTGGGCTTTTCATCAGGCTCGTTACCATCGAGCACACATAATGCTTTGTGTCGGACGCGAAAACTATCTTGACGCCTCTTGACGGAAATTAATAACGGTTCCCCGGGGACTAACCTTTACCGAGGAGAACTCCAGCCGAGAGAGCCCCGTTGCCTCGGATTAGCCGGATGACGATGTCGACGCGGGCACCGAATGGAACGACGTTACAATTTCCGATGCAATGCCGGCAGAAAGAAAGAAAAAAAAAAGAAAAAAAAAGGTGACACGGAACGAGGAGAAAATCAATAGACCTTTGAGTCCCACGGGGACGGTACGACTCGAACTCGCGTTTCAAAGCGTCGTTTCACTGCGCAACGGAACGACGGAGGCAAACAAAAACACATTTTCACAGATTAATCCCCGCCATTCGTTCCCGTGTCTGCTGATAGCTGAGCGAGCAACGCGGAGGAGAGAAACGCCCGCGACGACGTAGACGCGCGCGACAGCGGACCGCGGGGCTCGCGCCATTTATCTCCCACGAAAAGAATCCGAGCGGAGAGACAGAGAGTATCGGGGATGACGCGTAGCTAATTACGGCGTCAAGGGGCTTAATTAGTCAACGAATCCAACTGTCGACGACTCTTCGTGCCTTTGTGCCGCGGACCGAACGTTCGCGAGAGTCCAGGCCTGCCAAATCTGGTATATTCAAACAGTTTGGCACGTCCCTGCGCTGTGCGGGAAATTTTGAATTTGGTGGTTTGCAGGGAAAAGAAGACAAGATGTAGACTGTATATACTTATGTTCCTGCAGAGATTTTGTACGCGTGCATGCATTTATATACGAACGCTTGCTCTTATTCAATATTTCTTTTCATACAACAGTGCATCTCAGGCAGAATGTTACAAGGTACCCACATTTAAAGACTCCCACTGTTAAAAGAATCCTAGTCCATGCCAATTTTTGGTAGGTGATACAGTTCAATTCGGCAATTTTGGTACTTCAGTCTAAATCACTGTGGCAGTCCAGGTTCGGTCGAGCAGAGATCGGAACGTATCGATCTTTGTACGTATATTCGTTGTAACGAGTGTCGCGTGACGCGGTGCTTTGGCCACCGATCTAGACGAGTCTTAATTAAACGACCAATTAAGAGAACCCCATAATTAATCGCCCACTCATCGCGTTACACGAAAACAGGACACGGGGAGCCACACCGTGCCGTGTCACCTACGCATTGTTCGACCACGGACAGTGGCCGCGATTGGACCGAGCAAGGCTGCTACGCGCAGCTTTTTCGCGACTCGATTGATCGATGAATGCATTGACCGGGACCGACTCTAACGCGGGACCTTCGATAGCTTGAATTATGATTCGCGATATACCTATGGCTCCGAACCGCCTTATCTGTTCCATCGTTTCCTGGCCGAACGTAAATTCAACCCTGACGCGAGGGTGGGGCGCCACGCAGTCCCGCTTTCCCCTTGGATTCGTGGGAAAATTATGGAACTTGTAGAAACTTGTTGAACAGATACGAGAAACAATTTCCTGATGAATCGGGGGAACTGCGTACTACTCGCCAACAAATAAGGAACAAGTTGTACAGGTATGTCTAATGAGTTGTTGCGATATTTTTTAACATAGGTGTACAGTTACTAGTTTCTGACGAATTGTTGCCACTATTACGCATGTGAACTCGTAAGCACTATATCAGAAATGTTTAGGAATGTCAGTTTACGGTGTCTAATGAAATAAATTTCTCGTTTCGTACGTAATGAAACGCTTGTGGCCTCATTACAGAAAAAGAAGGCGCATTATGAGTTACGGCATCGTTTCAATTTTCCAGGCTCGAGCCCTTTCACGTAAAACTCCCCATCATCAATCGCTATACACTGCCTCGACGAGGTCCACGACCGATCGACGTGCTCGTTGTCCTCGCGGTGGATGTGACCCGAGGACACGATCTTCTTCCTTCAGGGTTTCAGTGAAAAAAGTCTCCGCAAAAAGGCTATACGTTCGTCCAATAGTATTACGACCACAGGCTGCGAGCCAAGCCACGATCACAGTCAATCCGCGACCAATCGGGTCGCGCAAGTGATGCGGACGTGCCTTCTTGTTGCAAAACCTATCGATCTTCCGTATCAGAACAACTGGATACTCTGGCCATCCAGTAAAATTCTAAACATTATTCAAACATTTCCCAAATGTATTTTTCTATAAGCGCTGTATTGATCAAATGGTCTACAAGCTTCTCTTCTTCTCAAAACAATTCTGTCAGTCTCGTTCACTCCTGAGATAAACAACTCTTTCTGTAACTTACGAAGGAGGTAGCTTATTTCTCCTTTCATTAAATTTCTTCTTTAAACATTTCTTAAGGAATCATCTTTGTGAGATATATTCCTTACCACTCGAAGATGTGACAGAATCGTAAAAGTGTATTATCCTCTCACTGTGTATTTTTGTAGACAATTTTAACACGCCACGAAGTCGCATTGTGTTAACTATGTTGGAAAGAAGCCAGATTCCTAGAATGGAGTTCAAAGAATCCAACTTATCAACCCTGTCAATATTTTCCAGTGCTTTCCACCACGCAGCAGAATTCCTCGATATTTAACCATGATCCGTTTCTACAAAGAGGCTCACAGTCGATACCAAAGAAACAGAGTCGAAAACGCGACGTATCCTGGGAAAAGAATGTTCGGATCTCTCGTCGAGTTCGGTGTCCCAGCACCAGGCGTAGCTAATTATGCGATACGGTGTGTTCGTTTGCTCGTTTGTCCTCCGCCTCGTTGGTCACGCTGTACCACGGGTACCGGAACTCTGTCCGGGCGAATGGTCGCCTCCACCCACCGCCCTTCGTCGGTTCTCTTTGCTCGAGGACGAAGAGAACCTCCAGGGACTTCCGTAAACTGCGTTTCGCGACCGCTCGTTCCGTTCGCTATTACCGTGAAGATTAAATTGTTGTGCGACGCGAGCTTTTCATCTTCAAAGGGCACTCGTCCGTTTGATGTGGCAAACCGTACATAGCGAGGCCCGATTGCGGCCGCCCCGTCGCGGCGTCGTCAAGTTAAACAGAGGAAAAAAAAAATAAAAACGTTCACGGGAGATGAAGGCGGACGCTGATGCTCACTCGTGTTCCCTAAATAACCACCCCACCCTCGGGGTGGCTGCGCTTTTTCTCCGTGACCGCGTCACCCGCACCAACGTGCGTTCGTTGGATTTTATAGACACTCGGAATTAGAACCCAGGGACGAGCTATAAACCGCCTCGACGCGTACGGAAGAATCGTTGTACGACTTTTGAGCGACACATCCTTTCCCCCTTTGTAGTTGTTCCCTACTCGAAGGAACCTACCGACGAGGTATCGGAGTCTATAAAATATTTCGAATACACGTGGCCGCAGTATATCTTTGGCGCGGGTTCTTCTGATTCGCCATAAGGGACCGCGAAAACGCTTCCATTTCGATCTATTTCCCAGGATTGTTCAATAAGTAAGTAAGCAAGCCTTCGCAGATGTGGTGGTAGATTTCATTTTATATATTTAACGTTAGTTCCTTTGAAATGTAAATATTTTGCGCGAAATCTCAATATCTGTAAATGAAGTTGTGTCATTACGATACTCACAATCGGAAATATCGATTGAAACATCTTGGTCACGGAAAACAACTGATTCACTGAAGAAACACACGGTCGAATGCGAACGACATAAAATAAATAGTATTCCACACGGATGAAACCACGGGATGCAGCTATATAGATTAAGAATCGTATTGCACGCGAGTGAAACCGCGGGGCACAGCTAGTATCATATAAATATCGAATGTCTTTCTTTTTTAACACTCTGAATAAGGGTGCACCAGCTCTCCAACAATAGTCGAACGTCCAGTTTTGCTTCCCCTGGTGAAATCGGTGATAAAAAAGTCGATTATAGTCAACCCAAAGGTCCTTCTTTTGCATACAATGCGCCCAGTTAGTGATCAGCTTTGAACGCGAGACTAATGAAACGTATTCCCCGATTTTCCGCGTGTGCGAGAACCTGATGGGTCCCGAATCTTCCTGGATAACGAAGGCATTGTCCCAGGTCGCCGCAGGCGGTCGAATTCCGTAGAGATGACATAATTGTCGTTATTAGAGTTTGCCTATAATCGCAGCAACGGAACCTTCAAGTAATAGGCCCCTGGCAAATTACTTAGCTGTCTGAAACGGGGATGGAGTCGTGTACCCGGGAGAGGGGGAGGGGGGGTCATCGTCGTAAAGACGCGCGCACAACGGTACCCGTCAAGACAAATTATTCTGACGATCCGTAGACTTCCGTGCAATTTCCAGCGACCCGTCGTAAATCTCCCTACGCGTGTCGCATCGTGTACGAGCTGGTCGTCATAGTCGGATTTATAACGTAAAACTCGGTTCAAATGTATGAATAAACGTCAGCTCCTCAGGCTCAACGATGAGATATAATGGGACACTCGATGTTAAAAAAAGGTTTGGTCAGCGTTGAACGAAGATCAATGAGAAAGTGCAGCAAGAACGACATTACAATGCAGAGCTAACATTTCAATATATTATTCCATTATACCGGGTTATTCTTGTGTTTGTAGAAGGAGAAAGGTTGCTACCCTGCATGCACTGTCCTGGGATTTAAAAATAAGCTTGCGAGATAATAGCGTACAAGTTTCCAGAGTCTTAGTTCGTGACATTTCGACTGAAATTTACCGCGCAGGAAGCTTCCCGTGCTACCAACTCTTAAATTAGGTCGTTATATGGTTACTTCGCTCCAATTATGTCAATACTGTGATACACGGATGCAACGAAAAATGCTGTTGTCCAAGCAAAGCAAACCACGTCTGATAATACCCGCGGAACTTTGCATCCTGGCGCAAAATTATCTTCGAGACTTTAACTACCATCGAAACAATGCATTCCGCTGGCAACGTGTGGAGGGTAGGGCCAGGATTGTTCGGTATTTGCGAACGGTTTCGGTAGTCCGAGCCGGAACTCCGTCGCTAGACGTCCTAAGACGATCAAGGGCTCTCAGTTTTGGGAACGAAACGATCTCCCATTTCGTAACGCGACGGAGTTCCGATTCGCAGGACAAACAAATTGAAACGTTTCGTGAGCTCTGGCCGCGTAATCCTGGCAAATGGAGAAATATGTTCATTACGATGTACGTGACGGTGTGCCTGGCTGGTTGGCGACGTCCAATTTCACGTACGATTGATTTTTATACACCTCAGGCCAGGGTAAACGTTCATTGCTCACGTTGATTGCGGGTAAACGCGAAACGTTCTTTACAGTATGATAACCGTTCATTTGTCGCCTCGAGATAGGTTTCCAAACAATGTTTACCCGCGACAACCGAGCTGTAAATATGCAGGAGCACGTGCACGCGCCACGTTCAACATTATCGAGCATCGAATAACAGCGAACTCATCATCCGTGTTCCCGCGTTCCTCTTGCTTGAAAAAGATAATCGATACCATTACCGTTTCTCGTTAACTTGGTACGCGCGAAAAATGCGAGTAGGCCACGCTCGAACCTCTCGGGAGGAATATTCGTAAAGCGTTGAACGATTTTTATCTCGATTCGACTTTGCAAGGTCTGCGTTGAAGGCGTGTCACCCACATATGGGTGTCAGAGCTTTTCGCTAAGAAACTTCAACAGATAAACTAATCTGGATAGAATACGTAAAGTTTAATCAGAATGTAAAAATAAGTAATACGACAAATGTTACATTCTAATTGTCTCGAGACAAAATTTTAGTTCTGTTGATAACCCGTTAAAAATTGAGGAATAATTATGTTATAAGAACCACGCAGGATTTATTTAAAAAACTCCCCAGCGCGTCCAGTAGTTCCGAAACCAGCATTAAAATATCAAAACGCGACTTAAACTTGAATCACCGGTAAAAGATACACGCATCCATTATTTTTACCCGAGCTGCAAACCAGCGAAGCTGAAATCGAAATTGCTCGGGCAGATGTTCTTGGTTAGCCTCGTTCAGTTTCGAGCACGTATCAGCCCGGAACCATCTTTTCGTCAATTTTCGCGGGACGAAATGCAAAATTGGCGATGCAGCAATAGCGCGGACGAAGCAGACGCATAATTCTGGTTAAATAATTTCGCGGAACGCTAAACGCCGCGATCATTATTCAAGGGCAGCGGTATTAATAATTAATCCAGTGATAAATAACTCGTTTAACCGGCGAATGTATTGCGGGCTCGGTCCTCGCACGCGAAGAGAACTGGTGAAATATTGGACGCGATTTCCGACTGCCTTATTAATTCCTTCATCCCTGGTATCGACCAGCAGTTACGGCCGTCTAGTTTAATCGGTCAAGCGCGCTTCGACTCGTACACGAAGCCTTACACAATTTACGCCCTTCGTTTTCCACCGCTGTTGGAGACTACACACGCGCTTTGCGTACGTATTAATGGCACGCATTAGCATATATTGACCGCGAACTGAGGTCGTTGAGCGTGTCTGCGGTGGTGGTTGTAATTATGAGTTACGCTCGGCTGTAGTTAACGAACGAAAACGGCTCTCGCGAACAAGCGAATGCACCAACATCCGCCGACATCCTGCGAACGCGGACTTGTAACGGAGGGAAGTTTTACGACGGTTTAGCGAACTTAATCCGCCCTCTGTCTTTCTCGACGCGACGGAAGAAACTTTGCGACGATGTGGACGAACGTATTGTTTGACGTGGGATAACAGTTCATCGGCACGTCATGTCACCCAGAACTGGGTGACAGGATTTTTCATTAAAAACCTAAAAAAATTAATTCCGAAGTTGAGGTGTTAATAAAAATAAATCTGAATATAATTCGTGAATTTGGAGGGTTTAAAGATTTAATTCTATGAAAAATGATAGAATATCCAATTTTCAATTGTCCCGAGGCGAAAGTTTATGTTGTCGCAGTCAACGTGTTAATGCCTTTTTCCAAAGATGCTTGCCCGAGAGATGGAAATCCATTATAAAACGCGCGTATTAACTCTTTCAGATGTCTATCCGGAAGACTAACAGCCTACTTTATACCGTCCAACAATAATAAAGCGAAACGAATATGTTTCCAGCATCGATCGTTCGAAGCGAGAGCGAACGCGCTGGTGCTCGAGCGGAGTGGAATTCGTTTCTTCGTTTCATGTTCCATTAATTATCATAATATATACACGAAGTAGGAACGGCATTCAATTAAAAAAGAACAGGTCATTAGATGGAGATCGACTGCCACCGAGTACCCCCTATGCGTACCTACGTAATGAGGACGGAGACGTTAGGGCTACTTCACCTCTACCCCTAATATCGGGAACCCTGCCAACTTCCAGAGTGGTTTCACAAGAGGTCTCTACGACCGTCGTTGAACTCCAACGACCGTCTCACCTGCTCGTTCAATATCTGAACAGCATTCGTGGATGTAATCCTTACAGGCGTCTAACAATCGCCGCTCGATCAAACGGTTGCACAAGACGACCAATTTTACCTACAACATAGAATCGGTAACGAACGTTCGAAAGAACTTCGTGAAAAAGATAGCTTCAAGAAGAAACGATGTGGGGACGCTATATACCTGTTAGAGATACTAATTTTTATCATAATTAATAGCAATCTCACTTTACATAAAGTAGCGCGTGAATTCGGATATACGGTGACATTTTATAAA
This sequence comes from Hylaeus anthracinus, assembly GCF_026225885.1. NCBI lineage: Eukaryota > Metazoa > Arthropoda > Insecta > Hymenoptera > Colletidae > Hylaeus > Hylaeus anthracinus. The sequence continues at coordinate 9,708,236 of NW_026534341.1, read as the reverse complement.
TAAACTTAACCCTTAAATGCCCTAAGTTTCAAATTTGATACCGGTTCCCACTACCTCTAACTCTCGTCATCAACAGAGCTCGGCTCGAAAAGGCCTCCAGGCCATTACCGTCTACTTCCAATCGAATGACAATCCGATGGCCATTACTCCATTCTCTCAGAAGCGTCGCATAAACGCGTTACGCTTATCGAAACAACACAAAAGAGAAGTAAACTTCCGTGACCTCTCCAAACTCTTCGCGATCATTTGCCGTTATATCACTCTCCAGCATTTTCTTCCGTGACGCCTTTGTCGCAGCTATAACAGACTTCCAACTTATTCTTGCACCCTTCAAGAACATCCTCCAAGAAAGCGGAAGAAGTATTACAGCGACCTCGTGAAAAAGTACCGCGGAAGTCTCGGGGACAGGTTTGCACAAGTACGAAAGAAGAAACTGCGGGACCCGGTGTCCGTCACCCCTCTAACGTGGCCTAATTACGAACTGAAAATTGTAGCCGGCTTAAAACTTTCAGATTTCCTTTTTCCAAACTGCTAGGCTGCGAAGTAGTCCGACCTCGACGTGACGGATCTGCCGCTGCTTCCACGCGCGGACCGGCTCCGTTATAGCCGTATGCAAATGCGCCTCGCGTCTCTCCGCCCCCGTCATTATGAATTCCACCTATGCCTCACCCCGTCGCAGTCGGGTAATTCTACGCTCTGACCGATAGAGTCTTCTGCGACTTCGGGAGTAATTACCAGCGACGCACCTAAACACCACCCACGGTCGCCCACGCTCTCCATCGAGGGTGCTATACGTGCCGAGCATCGAGTGAAGAAACGCGGGGGTAGAGAGCGTGCCGTGAAAGTACTCAATAGGCGTTGAAGGATCGTGCGAACGCCGCATGTTAATCTCCGTTGGACACGTCATCGTGGTGCTTTATGAAGACGGTTGTGCAGCAATGATTTGTTTCTTTGGTACACGAAGTGGCAACCCGTAGTTACGAATGTAAAGAGGAAAGGTCGATGAGGTTGTATGCGTTAGGTTCTATCGGAAGGTATTCGCGGAGACGATAAGCATACTCCGTGAGCATGATACTCAAAAATAGATGCTGGGACTATATGAGCCAACTCGATTAACTCCATAAAATAAGAAGTTGAGAAATGTGACGAAATAATGTACATTGTTTTTTAAAAGTCCCTTTATAATATAAATTCCAATAAATATTGTAGAATGCATAAATACAGAGCAACTTTCATCTAACGGTGCATAAAATTAATAAGAAAGAAGGAGATCATCTGGAGTTGTGTTCTCGAAAATGATGGCAGGATTAGAAATTCCTAGGATAGAGTCCCGATTCTCACGTTTACCTATCTCTAAGACCTACATCAATACTTCTGTATGGATTTCGACAAATTAATGATACAGTATCATTGCTGAGTATAGAGGTACAAAGTGTGTCATACGAATAGATATTGCAGTGGCGTTGAGAGATCGTGTGAACGCGCCAAGTTAATTTCCGTTGAACGAGTCATCATGGTATTTACCGGAGATAACTATGTAGCAACGCGCTGTTTCGTCGATAAAGGAAGCGGCTGATGCTTCTTCGCTAACAATGATTAATTGTGATAAATACCTGTGATGAGAATTTTCTTTAGAAACTAGGTTTGTGGCCGTACGTTTAGTTTCGAAGACTTACCTGAAACAAAAAGGAAAACTCGAGTTATTAACAAAGAACAATAATAATTTACACATAAATTGAAACTTAGAATCTAAACTTGAAATTCCATTTCTCACGTTTGCAGGGCCATTACTCTCCCATTTACACAAGCTTCCGCTTCCCCAAATTATTATAGCTATTTCCGTGCACATTACGTTAAATTAATTATATAACAGTGCATCAATGCAGAATGCAGAGGTATTAAGAGTGTCGCAAGGGTAAGTAGTGAATGGGTGTAGAAATATCGTGTGAACGCTGCAATAATGATGCTTGGCAGGTCCGCAAGACACGTAATCCTAATGTTTCACAAGTATCCCATGGTTACGAATGTAAATGTAAAAGGAATGGTTTTATAAGATCGCTGGATGAAGATTCTGACTCGGATGTGTTGTGTTTTACCATCTATTTCAATGTACGAACCGGATGTATTTCAATTCGGGTTTTAAATTGGATGTACACGTGATTCAAATAGAGCTAGTAATAGAAATATATCGGTTTGTTATTCTGATATTTCAACGAATGTGTGCATGTACACTTTGATTATTGGATGAATTCTATCTGTGGAGTGAGACCGTGACTTCAGAGTAAACAGGATTTGTGTTTCACTGATTGAGTATTATACTTAGACGGTGAATGTTTTGCTCAGTTATTGATAAATTCACGCTACGGAGATTATACCGCGTTGGTCACGGATGGATTGAAAAAAAGTTATCGATTTCATCGGTCAGCGTGGACATATAAAAAAATCCCAAATTCTTGCGGCTTTTGAATATTTAATTTCGATTTGCAACAAGTTTCAGTACCCTCAATTCATATTTGACTCGTTTATCGCTAAGCTATTAATGTTCGAAAAATAGTACAGACACGAGGCAGTTACCATTCGCTCGAGCGTAGAAATTGGACAGTATTTCGCAGACAGATTAATTTCCCCTGAATTTTCGTGTCACAAAGCTTCGGCATTCGATGTCTAGAGCGTATCGGACGGGTCATCTCATGGGAATCGGTCTCCACAAGCATGCACGGTGTACATATTCACGGTGGATACACACCTATGTAAGATCCGATGAATCGCCCACGCTCGACACACCGACACCTAAGCGAGTGTGTATCGACTGCACGAAAGCCAGGGTAGAAATTTTACGCGCGTCGCTGAAACATCCGCCTCGCACGAGAATTATTGTACATCGAACGACTTATTGCTTATTATAAATACACCCACGCGTACCTCTCGAGCGCGCAGCCGCGTTCAGGCACCTTCGGGACGTGCCAATGATCAATCGAGACGAAAAATCCGTTTTATGGATGCATTTCTGTCCAACGGACAAAACGAACCCTGGAAATAGTTCTTTAATCGAACCTAGCCTCGTCGCGAGTATCCACCGTATACCACTCTGAAAGAAAGGAATGCTGACAAATGATAGAACCTCTACGAATCCCATCGCGTGGACTCCAACGTTTCGAGCACTTGATGAGATTAGGTTACCAGTTGTGTGGACCCAGCATAAAATCTCGCCGTTTACGATCGACCGTTGATCCAGCAACGAAGTTCTGGAAAACGAACCGGAGCAGCGTTACGAAAGATGACGAAGGGACAAAGGGAGCGAAACCGGGACACGTAACCCAGGGATTACGAGCTACAGATCGGGGAATTTAGATTAGCTCCATCTAAATTCGAGCCACGGCTGGTTTCCGTGGGATCGTAGAAAGCCCAGATTAAATGAGATTTAACTTAATTTAACGCCGGAGGAATCCAACTCTGGACCGAAAATATCGACGGCGAAACTCGAAACTGTTCTCCCTAAATCGGAAACTGAGCTGACCATGGAGCGCCATTGGATACCTCAGTTCGAGGCGTAACGCGACTTCTCGCGAGCGTTTAAATAGGTCTCCGCGATCCGTCATAAGCAGAGATCATCATAAACACGCCTACGCGCCTTTCCAGCGAATTGGAGTTTCGTGGTCCATTGGGAAGACGCAACATCTCGAAGGTCCGTTAATAACTCCGCGTTACGCAATGCTCGAACAGCATTTCGAGACCCCATCTTTTTTTGCAACGACACGGTTCGAGCAGGAAAGCTTGAGTCACTGTTGATCTACGCTGTGTTGAGTAGAGGGTACGAATATTTATGTTACGAATATTGACTGTATACTAAAAGGTGTGTGCATTTATGCAAAACGAAATATTAATATTATCATAGAGTGTCATATTAGGTGAGAAGAAGTTAGGTTAGGAAATACAATATTATATAGTTTTATTATATTATATTACCTGATAGAATATATTCAATATACATTTATAGAATGTACAATTCCTTCTAATTATGTAATATATATTATCCAATATGTACCCACTATTGTTTAAAGAATTTACTATCTCACTTGAATCTACCATCCACATGAAATCTGTGTAGCGTGCAGCAAACGAGAATAAACCGCATCCATTAAAGGAGATGTACTCACGAGATCCCAACACTTTAACCCTTTCAAACCTGAATTATTTTTTTTTCTCGTCCTAATGTAATTTAATTTTTAGGGTTAAATTGGACTAAAATTAGTATGGAAACAATAAAAATGAAATCCTAATAGTGTAGTTCTCGAGGAAAACTGGCCTTTCTTTATGTATGCAAATAAGGACGTTCGTGTCCTCAATTGTGGGCGCCAGGCCTGAAAGGGTTAATACCTATACTACTATTTTCCTACCAAGAAGCTATCAAATAACAATTATTCCATATTCATCCACGTTCTCCAACTACAATGAACAACATCATTCTCTACCATTGTCCTTCAATTCGAAGACAAAGTCCCTCGCAAGCTAATCCTATCCGCCGTGACGTCGTAAGTCGGTGCAAGGAGCAACTCGAACCGAAACGAAAGAGATACCTCCTGGGGTCTCCGTGTCTTCCAAGGTTTCGTCTGACCCTTGGTCCCCTAGGCGTCCCTTTACGATTTTGCTTTACGAGCTGGCACTTCGTTCAACCCTGGTGCCTTCCCCCTACGTCCAAACATCGCGCTCGAAACCAATAGCTTCGCCACGTATCCCGATGCGTGTGTACGCGATGCACGGCGTTATTTACGACTGGATATAATAGGATGTCGGTTACTAATGAGCCCTTCGACGTAACCCTGCGAAACGGGCGCTTCTCCTACGGAAATATCGCGGATACAGGCGTTCGGCGTGTTCGTGCCCCCTGATGTAACGATCGCCCCGAAGGAAAACCACTTGCACCGTATCCCACACGTACAAACACGCGCGCGTCCTCACCGCGATGGATTAAAGCGATGACCCAACTACCTAACGGGGCAGAACGAACCTATTGTGTCCTTTTCTACTAAATCTGCTGGGGGTAGTGTTTCTTTCGCGTTCTCTACTGCCACGACGCGATCGCAACGGATTGAAAACGTGCTTCGAACTGAATGCGTGAGAGGGTCGTTCAATTACAAAGTGGAGCACCGTATATAACTTGAAAAATGGCTGTTGGACGAACAACGCACGGTGTTTGGTTTGATAGCGGTTCTGCGTCGGGTCTTACTCGACGAGGCATTTTCGTTCTAATTATCAATGTAGATTGTAGAATTACGCTTTGCATGCACCGTGCGCCATTCGACCCAGAATTTGTGCTCATTGAGTTTCTGCTGGTCTATATTCTATCCGAACAAGACTTTAGGAGGAGAAATTTCCTAATGAAACAATTTTTAAGGCGAGATAAACAAGTTTTCCTTGAAATCGCAGATAAAAATCGAGGTGTGAATTAGGCCCAAAGAGCTTAGAAACCCACTTCAAAGAAACTAATGTCATTGTCGTGCATCGAGTTTCCGCATATGAGCGAGAGTTACCCTTCGAGTTGCGGCATCGAATCATGTGGTGACTGAGGGTTCCCTCTCGAGTGCAAAGGGTTAAGGTTGAGAAGGTCGGTTGACTTAGAAACGGGATGAATTATTTAGAAATATTTTAAAGATCCAAGACAAATTTTTGTCCATTCCCATCTCTAGCGACGGTCTTTCGCGTTTTATCATCCTCGAGTGTACGCATTGTTCTCCCAGCGGTCGGCGTCTCACCGATACTTCACGCCTGAAACTAATTACCGGCTCGAAAAATTCCCCCGCTATTTATTGCACTTAGCCAGCTCGTCCATGGCTCGTTAGAACGGCGCGAAGCACCCTCTCCCACGTGATTTACCGTACTCGTCGTACGTTTGCTTGTCATTGCGGCCGCATTGACCTCTCATTATTTTTGTTGTGGCCATTCAACTCGCCGCTACACCACTTAGTTCGTTAGTTTATGGCGTGCGCGCGCCACTTTCTTTAATATACACCGACGATCGTGCTAGAGCAAACGGAACCAAGGAAACCATAAATATATTTTGTTTTCCTATGGCGCATCCGGCATTCTACAGTCGAGACGAGGTATTAAATCTTGGCGAATGGGTCATTTGAAAACTTCATTTTTGGCGTCGTCAGTTCTAATTAGCAGAGTCATCGAAGCCTTAAGTCTTCTTCTTTGCGATCTAATTACTATAAGTTTGACTTTCTACATCTATCTCTGCTTGCGTCAAAGTGATCGCATCTCCTTTGTTTGTCAATGATAGCTCAACACAAAGCAGAAATGAATTTTCTGTCTCTGGCGCATCCTGTACCAACTGTTCACTCGTTTGTCTCCCCATCTACATAATTTGATCTGTATTAACCTCTCTTACCATGAAACTGACACCCAACCCGTTTCCAATTACACCTATCCGCCCCCATCCGCCATTCATCCAAGTTTCGAGCCTCCTTCCCCTGCACATCAACATTCTACTTCAACTCCCTTCCCTCTTGTACTCGTAACTCTCGAACGGGTGTTTCCTTCAAACACGCTGTCGGGTCCTTTATCTTTCATCACGTTTCCTACTTCCTATTAATTATTGCATACTTAAAGCTTGTTACTCGTCATGGGTTTATTATTTCTTATTGTATTCTACGTTGAACTTCGTAACAGCCGCATCTTCTGTATTATTGTTTCCAACAATACATTTAGTTTTATCCATATACGTTTATCTTTTCCTATTATTACAGTTACTCGAAACAAAGGCGTAAAATAAACAAATAAAATTTCCTCGTGGGGTTGAAAGCCTATCGAACCACATCTATCCAGGTTTCATAACAGTATTTTGCTACTCTTCTTTGTTAACGCACTCTGTCTTCCCTTTCTCATCTGCCCTGTATTATTACATACACGTTTCACGTCGAACAAATTAAAGCTCGTCTGAAATAACTGTCGAATCGATTAAACATTACGACTAAACTACCACGCAGAGTTTTTTATTCGTTGACTGGTATTCGAATAAAATTCTGGTCAACTCTGGGCGAGAGATACACCATCAACGTCCGCCACGGCTGGAACAGATCGGTCTGCCAACGATGGGCCAGCGTTACCTCGAGGGGAGAGTTAAAAATGTTCCATAAATCACATTACGATGAGAAATGTCCCGTGCCATCCGCGTACAACGTTTCGCTGCCATTCGGTTCGACGAACGACCGCGTTTCGCGTTGAATTTGATGAAACGGCTCTTTCAGGCTTGGGAAAAGTTATGCCGCGAGCCAACGTGTCCGAAAGCCATCCCGAGAACGAAGGTCCCCGAACCTTTTTGCGCCATTTTTCGCGCCCATACGGGTTAGTTATTCCTTCCAGCAAGAAAGTCAACCGTTTAATAAGATACCTGAGCTCTCACGTGGAGGACAATAAATCTAACCGTCCACGTATGGTGTGTACGCCGCATTTACCGCGAGCTATAAATCGCCAGACCATCGTCCGAATCGCCAGGAGAATACAGTGTTCGTCGTCGAAACGTCCACGGAGAAGTTACAACTTACAAGCGGTATACTACTTGCCACCTGCGGCGGTACCTACAGAAATAACGCCACTTTTGATGGGAACGCCGCACAACAGTGGTGCTTAAATCCTTTGGGCTCGCAGCGCAGTTTCAGAGAAGATTATTAGTCTCTTAATGGCTCGCAATTGGAGGAGAAATGATCCGAACACAGTTCTTGAGCTTCCACAATTACGATGATAAGAATTTCTAATAATAATTGTTCGTGGAGTATTAATTGTTCGCCATCTTCAAGTGCGCCACGAGACAGTGATTAACCGTTTGCACTCGAGGATTTCTTTTCTGGTATCTAACAGCAACTGGAGATGCTTATTAGAGTTAAACAAACGTTATTGCTGGTTGATTTACTGCCTCGAACCAAGTGGTGACCAAGAGTCATAGCATCACATTAAGATGTGACTGAGAGTCACCTTTCGAGCGCAAAGAGTTAAGAATCACTGTCGTACGAAGAACGTTCAAAGACGCACAGGACAACTGCATGCAACCATACACCAGCCAACCGTAACAATTCCTTGTGCAAATCGTTAAACGAGCTACACCGACAGCGTCCCCGCCACCGACGCCTCTCCGTTGGCTTATCCCCCAGCAGCGTTCGCGGGGATGAAATTCCTCCTCTCGTCAGGACGGTAGGATTTCGCAGAAATTACCGCATAACATAAATCTTGGCCCTGGTAAGCGGCAACGGGAATCCTTGCCACTCTTAATTACGTTCTTCTTTTCTTGCGGCCGCGCCCATTACGCCCGACCATTAAGTCCGTCAAGTTAAGTAGCGTCGTGATACCCTGGGCTCACCGTTACCATAATATACGCATAATACACGTGTATACACAGGGTGTCCCGGTAATCGTAGGACAAACGAGAAAGGGATACAAAAAGGAGGCGAAAAGATAGAGTACACTTTTTGTGACAAGGTACCCAGAAAACAACTCTCGAAAATCTTTCAAATGTGCGACGCTTGAGACATCAGTCTAAATTTTGATTAAATTTAGGTGAGGACTGTATGCGACTAGGATGGTTTTGCGAACGAGGTTAAGAATGGTCTGGAACGTTTAAAGTGTTTGTAAATTTGTCTTGAGGATAAGGAAGGTTCTTTCTAGGGGATTTGGGTAAAGTTGTCTTAGAGATACGGCGGGTACTTTCTAAGAGCAAACTCAAATACGAGTATTTATAGTATCCTCGTTATTTTTTAGAACTGCTTATAGAATGACCTCATTCTTTCTCGCTCACAATTTCGATTTATAGGACGATCAAATTTTACAGAATGTAAATAATAATTCAAAGAAGTGCATGCATTTGTTTCAGTACTCGTATATTTTTGTGTACTGCAGACTTTCTAAGCTTCTATTATTTCTCACAATAGATGTAACTTTTCAGGACATCCCACAATTTCATATTTCAAGGTTTCGCGTCTCACCCTGTACATAGTGGCTGGTGTGTTCGTTGTCGCTTCATCCCTTTCTGGAAGCCTCCTCAACTTTTCATCCTGAGCGTTCGCCCCTCTTCTTCTTTTCCTTCTCTTCTACCGTGGTCCCTCCCACGGCCCCTGTTGTAGTACCGCGCCACTTCAGCGCCACATCCGACGTGGCGCGGCCAACTTAATTATATTTTATCGCGGCCTCGTCGCGCTTATTTAAATTTAAATCGTGCGCCCTGCGCTCCGAACCGACACGTCGCGCACCGGTTGAGGATGCTTTAATGACGCGCCACGGAGCCACCGACCACCGACCACCGACCACCACCACCACTACCACCACTACCGCCGCACCCGCATCTCTGTCGGTGGTTGCGACGGTGTTGGTGGTGGTTAACCGTCGCTTTCTCGTCCCTGCTGTTGGGGAAGCGTGCGAAACGGAACGGGAAGCGAACGTGCTCGCGGAAAAAGAGCTACGCGAATGATAAGTTCGCCAGAGGGTTGGGGGAAGTGAGCAGCGTGTGTAAACGCTATCTACTGTTCAGCGGAGCGGATGCTGGGGACAATTTGTTATGCGCTTTGGGATTGACAACAGACAATTGTCTCGGTGGTTTTCATTCGCAGCGAATTCGAACGCGGAAACTTCTACGTGATATTTATGAGAGGGTGGCGGGGGAAATTTGATCGCCGTTATCACGTCGACTCGCTCTGTTTTGCGCGGAGTTACCTATATCAGACCACTTTTCGACAGTTCCTTGCGCGGTGATACTCGACTACGGTAAATTTTAATTCAAATCGATCGGTCCAAATTGAGATAATCTATTCCGTGCAAATATCGACGCTGTTATTCGCATCATTAATGAGCACTGAAAAAACGTTGTCCATTGGTTATCGAAGCATTCATAGAAAACCTACATTCGTTCTCGATTCTATGAATATTTGCACCGATGAACTGATATTCTTTTCGATTACGCTACACCCGCGGCGTAATTGCTTTTCTAATAGAATCCGTATCTTATCTCAACCGGTTATACGTTATTTACAACGAGCTGCTTATTTATAACGAATTTATTACAGTGCCCGTGCAAAAGAAACGAGGAAAAACGAACAACGCGAAATGAAGAAGTAAATATGATACGTTGGGAAGAAGCAGAAACGCTGGGAAGGCGAAAAACAGAGGAGCTGGAATTATCAAGTTATATTCGTGCTTTAGTACAGCCCCTTTAATATGGCCAACAAATGGAAATGTAACAACATTAGCAACTAGAGCAAGAACTGGGAACGAGAAATTGCATATATTACGAAAGGAAACTATGCCGGCTGAACAAATAGGCATCGCGAAATATTACGTGGTCGTATTTTATTTACGTCCCAGGCGTGTCCCTTAGGGGCGCGCAATAAACGCGGGAACCGTGACATCATTTCCCAACGACTGACGCCGGTACCAAGTCCTTGACTTTCGAGCGAAAACACGAGGTATTCCAGAAGATTGTGCAAACACGATTAAGTGGTCCGACTAGTTTGGAGCTAACAAACAAATGTATTCCCTTTTCTATATTATCTTAATATAGCTTCTTCTTATAAAAATTGTCAATCGTATACTTTTATTTATGTGATTTCGTAAACTTTGACTTTATATTTAATAGTTTTCCGAAGAAAAAGATCGAAAATGTTATCGAAGTCTTGGAACACCAAGCCTTCTTTGAGCGAAGCGATTGTCGCGTTGACGCCTGGATGCGATTGTGACACTCCAATTGAAGGAGTAGAAATAATGGAAGCTGGGATGAGCCCCCTGGCATAAATTTACGGCGAATCGTAAAAATATTCGCTGCGAGCAGCTAGATAGACTTACAAATTAAGCTACTCGCGAAGAAGGCCGCGGCACAAAGACGCGCCAACGGCGAACCAAAGAGAAAAGAAGAAAAATAAGTCTTCCACCCCGGCTCGTGGCGGTATTTCAATGAACGTCGTCCGAGTAATATCATCGGCCCTCGTCGCACAGTGGCTCGTCTTTATCTTCCCTCGAGTTCTTCATTTCGCAATTTCTTCAGCTCATCGCCGTGAAATAATTATTATCCTCCGGGAGCGACGCTGCCGATTCGATAACGTACTTTGAATATTTATAATTAACTCCCCATCCACCCACAAATGTAATTGCGCCGTGACTTCTAGAGTCGATAAGAGTCTGACTGGTTACGGATTTATTGTTTCAACTCTAAATCGACTTCCGAGGCTTCTGCTTCTGGACCCATTCAAATTCTACCAGATTTGGATTAGATCGAGTTTCCTTACGAAAGGAACGCGATCCTATTGATGACCTAATGATCTCTGCCTTCACTTTAATGTGAACGAAGCAAGCAAAGTACTATCGTATTACATCTATACATGCCTTAAGTGAACCGAGTCCCCAGGAGTACTATGGACTAAGAAGAAGCGAGACGCGACAGGGGTCGTGTCGAAGGGGTTGGAAATTAGGGGTTCGACCATGTCGAAGCCGGCGACTTATAAATTCCTGAGACACCAAGCGATAAAGTGGCGAACGAGAGTCTTTGTGCGTCGTCCAGACGCGTTTCTAAGAACGCCGTCCAAGTACCATCCACGTTCCCGTTTCCCAGCATCCACTTACCTTTGTCTCAACGCTAGATGAACAACAACGACCACGTCTGCACGGCAATTTTCTAACCGCGTATTCGCGAAGTAATTATTATTCTCAACTGGGTTAGGCAGCCAGTGGGTTGACTCGAGCGGTTATTAGCGGACAATGCATGGCCGTGTGGGCTCGACGCAGAAATTAGCATAAAACCTTTCTTCGAACCACGTTCGATCGTCTATGATCTCTGGGGGACGAGGTTTACCCGACCTCTGCCACGGGAAAGTGCACGTATTGTGCGCGCCATCGAGGCGTATTAATTCCCGGAGACAACCGTCAATTTAGCACAACTGCCACTTCCATCTAAATAGTCTTTCGCTCGCAACGACTTTTGATTGATATTAGCCATCCTTTCCTGGTTGCGTCACCTATTAGCCTGAGTAATACCAGGCTATGACCAGTTATTGATTGTAAGAGCAAGGTAGGAGGTTCATTTATTTATGGGGACATTCTATTTGATACGACGTTTCGATCGCTGAACATATGTGAGGAACATATGACTATTTCAATTTTCGTGAACCGACACCTTCGTTTATCGATTCTCTCAAATTTTATGATAATTTGTTGCCGGAACGAGGACTTTCAAATGTTAACGATAACAGATGTTCGCATTTAAAGTCCAGGTAGTCTAAACACTTCGAGATATCCACAAAAGTGACGCTTCTCAAGCCATAAATAAACCGAAGGTTTTTTTGAGTATACGATGCAGCACTAAAAAGCCAGGACTAATTTATTGCACGAGCAAATAATTTGATGTTTAACGTAATCGATCGGCCGCGGAATCTAATTTACGAGGCGGGTTCGTTCGCACGGTAAATTAAATTAGCAACGCGCTCGTACATATCGCAGCGATTCGAATACGCTTCTAATTCTAACGAGCCACTTAATAACAGTGTTCAGCGAGCGCCTATATCGCGATGCGAATTACGTTGCGCCGCGGAGCTGCGTAGTCGACGAAAAAACAAGAAAAGCGATGTTCGTCGCGGCGGAAAAACGGCTAATTGTAATAAACGGGGTGCTGTTGTTAAAGCCTAGACGGGAAATAAAAGTAGCGCATAATTAGCGAGGAAACGGCGTAGTTCAGCGCGATCAATTGTAAAGTTCCGCCTTCCATCGGCGGAGAATTCTTGACACGAAGCACAGGAACAGGAGCACCGATAGAGTGATGTTAATTAACGCTTCGTCGTCCTTCGCGAGCCGGGAGTATTTCTTCCGACTAACGTTTCATTTATTAAAGCTCGAAGATAATTGCGCAAGCACGGGACGGACGATAAAGATTACTTTAGCGCAATTAAATGCCGTTGGAAGTGCATGGAAATTATTTAAGTGCACATGCACCCTGCGCGAGGCGAGTACGCCCTACGTGGGAATAATAACGTTCAGGGAAAAAGCCTGTAAAGTGGTTGTAGCCATACAAGTTCCACGCGAAAAATGATTAAAATTAATATCAAGCCCGGTAGGCAGTGTAACGCCGGAGATTGTTAAAACCTATAAATCTCGCAATTACGTTTAAATTGCCACGGAGGGCGCAACCCTGCGTCGCGGTAAACAGTCCTAACATGGTGTCGATGTTCGAATAAAAATAGCCTAAACGGTCATAACCACTTTGCGCAGTGAATGCTATTTCTTTCTTTTAATGCGTATCATTAGTCAGATCAAAATTAAAGTTTGAATTATTTCTCAGATGAATCACTGTTTGTTTGATTTTATTTGGCATCTATCACTTGAATAAAATGTTGCCCATCTGTATCTGAAACTGATACATACCGGAAACGATACAGTGTGCGTGAAAGGCCAAGAAAAGAAAAGAAAAAAGAGAAAGAAATCCAGCAAAATGAATCGCAGAGGGGACGATTGTTACGATTAAATTAATCGACTCGCGAACCGGAAATATTTGCCTCTCTCGTTAAAATAATGAATCCGCTGCTCGCCTGCGAGTAAGATATGATTTATTGTTTTATCTCCGGGCAAACGCTACGCAATCTGTCTGGCCCCGCTATCTATGAGTGCTCCTTGTAATCACCAACATTCATTCTGCTTAGTCAGCTCGTTCGTCTCTATTTCTCCCAGTCCGCATTATTATTCGCAAAGTTCCATCGGGGAAAGCCAGTCGACGTTTTCCAATCGAATTCGATTCGTTTCTTTCTATATTAAACACCAAATATTAGTAGGAAGGTTCGCACTGGTAAAGTAACGACTCCGTACCAAAATCGACTGATCCTTCCACTCTAAAAATTCTTGCAGTTATTTATCGGATTCGAATGTCCCGTCCATCTATTTTTTAACCGATTTTGCGTTACCAAGATGAATAACGCATCCAAACGAGCGGGTAGTGCGTGGCCACGAGGTATTCCCACGTCACCGGAAGTCAATAAGCCGGACGCGTATCGAGCCGTGCGGATTCCCCTTCGCGTAAGCTCGAATTTCCGCGTTCCGCGGTGGCAACGCATTGCGAAGGGCTGCGATCGGACAGCTGTATCCCTCGTGCCCGCAGTGAATTCCTGAGCGAACCTCGACGTGATCCGAATTCCGCGCGACGAACGTGGGTTTCGAGCCGTCAACCGTACCAAAAATTGGGCCCAGCTTTACGATAACGTTCTCACCCGGTAATCCGGAAACCAATGATACCCGTTGTACCTTTTCCACGTTGGCGGAAGTGGAACGCTTCGAGAGGCTGCTGCCGAAGCAGTATCGTTCGATGGACATCACCTGTATACTGTGCATCATCTTTCGAAACCGATTAAAACTTTCGACGGCCTCGTCGGTTCCTCGACACTTTCGCCAATATTTACACGAAGGAGGAGGAAATAGTGGGTCGCCGCAGTATTGCGGATTTCTTGTTATAAAACTGGACCAGAGTTTCTATTGGTTTCAGTTTTTATTTTACCGTTAGCTTTCATCCATTCTTATCAGCACAAGTTTTAAATAAGTTCCTCGATTCGAACGGCTGTATGATGAATCTATTATATGTTTTTGGAATACCAATTTCCTATTAGGTTCAGGAACGATCCAGACCCAAATGTCAAACTGAAAAGGAAAGAGGAGCAAGGGAATCATCGAGAAACAACGTGCAGCTCGACTCCTCGCTGGATATTTCATCCTGGACATTAACAACATTCCTAAGCACTACGTAAACACGTTGCAGACTAACAGCCGGTGAGACTAAAGTAGCAAGTATCACGAGAACCAATGAATAAGTGCCACTTCGATTTATTAAACCGCAAGGTATGAAACTTGACGCAAGAAACGTCTGGAGGCTGAGCTAGATCGGATGTGGAAAAAGCAGTCCCATTTGTTCGGCATCTCGTAAATGTATTGGAATTGTTTCCTTCGGCTACAAATACTGATATGGAAGACTATCAGAATGCTTCATTGTAACTGGCTGTATCCGCTAAAGCTACCTCTCCTGCTCGGATTAAATTTGAAGTTTACAAACTGAAGTTAAATAAAGCTCCAGATTAAAAACTGATCGCAGGCAAAACTCTCAGTGAAGCACCAAATAAATGTATAACAATTCTAAGTAGTACAGACGATGTTGTGTTGCATAGACGTACCCTAAACGATCTAACTTGTATTTATGTGAGTGAATTTCGGAAATTTTCTATTATCTGTATTTTAAACAGTGATAAATTTTTGTATCTCTGAAGAATAAATGTTATTACTTTGTCATACGGTCAATTCTATAAATAACCGTACCCTTTATGTCTATTGAGAAAGTTTGACTAAATTAAATAATAATTTTGTCAAAAACTAAGTTAATAGACATAGAGGGTACGAATATTTATGGGGCTGGCTGTATATTTCTCTTCTCATAGAATAATAATATGTATAAGCCAAGGGATAATATGCCATTCCATAGAAGCATCCTCCAATGATCCCCAGAGCAATTCACCAATGTCTACCACAGACTCGAATATAATTTTCCTCGAATATCTCCCAGAAAATGCGATACACTCGCTGGAAAGGAAAGGCACGTGTCACACGTCGAAGCTGGAATCGTCTGAATCACATCTGCCAGTCGGTAGGACATTTTCCACCGTTTGAAACCTCCGAGTGCTCCGAAACCTCCGAGCTGCGCTACGAAGAAGGATTGTCAAGCAGCTGTAACCCTGGTGTCCGATTCGACGCGAGTAACGGTTCGCACGTACTTCCACGCGAACACGTCTTCAAAACGTGTCGTTGGTGCACGTACCGGCACGGTTTTCCAGAGGATTGGAAGAGGGCGCGAAAATCTGAAGACGAAATGGAGAAAAGCAACAGCCTACAACGAAAATGGTTCGTTCCTTTGCGGATGAACACGATCGGTGATGAGAACCATATGACCCATTCACTGCAGAAATCGATTAACTCCACTTTTTGAAATATCTTAAATTTAAATGTCAAAGCACAGTCATAACTTTTTATATTTATAATAACTTTCCTGAAAAGGAATGAACTTTTTCAATATTCATTTGAACTTATCTTATAAAGAGAATTTTAAAAAACAATGTACATTATTTCATCGCATTTCCCAACTTTTTGTTTTGTGGAGGCTCATATCGATCTCATTACGTCTGCATTCCTTAGGGAACGATGTCATATTTCACGGCTGCACGTTTGTTGTCCGTGAAGCGCGTCAAGTTTCAACTTCTGAAATTCAATACTTTGAGTTTCTAATTCCATTTCGTTCCGAGCTTGAGATAATATTTGATCAAGAGGTTTCGACGACATTCGACAGACATCGCGTGTAAAAAGCTCGAGATTTGTCATGAACGGGCGTCGCTGTTCACCGATCCCTCGCCCTTTCTCGAGCGAATGGACACGTTCGGGAAAAAAAGCAGTTCCAGACAGCTCTCTAACCAGCGCGTTCTCGGTTCGCCGCATTCGGGAAAGACATTCGGACAGCTGCGGAGCTGTATTCGAATTCCAGACGCGAATAGTGGCCAGGCCACACGCATCTCGCGCTCGAAGACACACGCCCTCGCTCCTCTATACACGGTACGTGTAAGCGACGCGACACACGTAGCCTCGGAAGCTGCTCAGAAAATCGGGAACATGTATACGAGGGCGCGAAGGAAGAAACGAGCGACGTTTATGTAGACAAGCTCGTCCAGCAAGCTCGCCGACTCCATCTTGCGTCATCGTCCTCCTTCTTCCACTCTTCGTCTTCGTCTCCCGCTTCTTCCTCTTCTTCTTCTTCAGCGGCTTAGTCCTCGTCTCCTCAGTCTTCCACGTCGTTGGAACCGTTGTCGTGCAAGTTGGCATCTGCCCACGCTGGAAGATCGCTGGGAGTACGGCAGCAACAACACGTGGGAGTATATCTCGTCCCCCCTAAGACCACGGCCACGTATTTATGGTATCCGAGAGTGGCGCGAACGGAGGCACTATTCCTCGCGGCAGTATGCGTCTCGATTAGGTTTCACAGGATGAGGCACAAGGAATACCCAAAGCTACTCGACCGGACCGACTATTTACGATATCCTCCTCCGCAGAAGCCGGAACCGAGCAGGAGCTCCAATCGTTGGGAATTCTTGTTCGCCGCGTCGCATCGGTTCGCATTTCGCAGCCTTCCTGGCCAGCCTTAAAGACTGTCGTACTCGATGAATATTTATCGTGCGATTACGCTGCGTGGAGGGAGCGTAACCCTAGCTGGGAATAGATTCGCCGAACATCTCGACACCTTGGCGCAAACTCTTCTTGGAAACAAATCCTCGCGTGGAAGAGATTCATTTCACGGATTTCGGCTTAGTTTTTTGGCGGATATCTTGGAATGTTGATATCTTGCCTTTTAGGACCTCGTATATAACTCCTTTTATTATAGGTATTTTCTCTATTGTTACTTTTAAATGTTATTATGTGTATTACAAACTCGACGACTTTGAGATCCTACGTCTCTCGTGTTCTGACCTCCGAGTCGTATTGATAAAATAAATATCGTAAACAGATATCGAGAGTTAGAAAGTAGAGTATACACTATATTAATATCCTATGGAAAGAATCTAACAAAGACGGTGTTTTAAATAAGGAAATAGTAGCAGTACCTTTCAGTAGCACTCTGTAGATATAGGAAATAAGTAACATTAGCCACGACACAGCTGATTGCTCACTACGTTCCAATCTGAACAAAAAGTCAGTTCCACCATTGTACCGATTGCTAGTCTACAACTATTTCCAGCGAACACGCGGAGCTCAAGCAATACCAGAACAACGGAATAAATCAATTGAATATTTTACAAATATTCCCGGCGGAGCATTGATCAGGAACGTGAGAAAATTACACCTTCCCACTGTCCATTTTTCTAAACGAGAACAGTTGCCGCCCACGGCGCAACGCTCGCCATCGAGGCATTTCCAGGAATTTCTCACATAACCTGTATCAACACTCCTCAAGATCGCTTCAGCGATCGAATCGTTCGATTGTCAGCGACACTCCCTTTCACCTGCAATCGGTTTCGATCTCGCTTGGCCGTCAAAGCCGCCCAAAGAGTCGAGGAAGCAGATATTGCGCGCTGAAAAATAAACGCGTCCGCGTGTTCACCGTGTCGTCATCTGCGGGAACGAGGTCAAAGTTTCGCCCTCGCGGCGGTGGCAGCGAGGAAATCGCGTTACTCGAAACCGACGAAACGAATCGATTCGCGTTTTCCGTGACGTGGAAGCCCTAAGATCGCTCAGATCTCGATCCGCGCGATTATCGATCGTTACGTCGCCTAGGGTGGCGACTGCGAATCAAAAAGTATGGAGACGTTGTTGGATAAAACCAAAAACGAGCATTTATTTGTAATCGATGGTAGGATGATATCTAAAATGAGGGTATAATCGTAATCGCTGATTAATCGAAAGTTAAACTGAAATTCAACAATAGGCTGATGTAGTTAAGGGCATTGAATTCCATTTTCTCTTGAACTTTATGAATGCATAATGCGTCAGTGACAATGGGCATAAACTCTTTACAATCTCTGCATTTAAAGCACTCGAGGCTATCAAGATTGTCAAGACATTCAGGTTAACCGAAGCGTTCAAGCCATTCAACTTATTCAAGATGTTTAAGTTATTCAAGACAGTATCGAGTGTGCCAAGACAGTGTTCTAAGTCCAGTTATATCATTACAGTAGAGCTCATTGGTTATGTATCTATTCATGACTATTCCATTCAATTAACCTCCTTATTATTTCAAAATCCTCAAGTCTACTTTAATCTCCAACTAAAACAGACCCAAAGCTACGTTATCGATTCGCTGGAAAACTGGCAAGAAAGTCTCTAGGAGACGCCCGGTATCGCCTAGCCTCAGAAGTCCCAGGAACACGCACGGAAAACGTGAGAAAATGAACGGTGATTTATCTAAGAGACAAATAGTACGTGAAACGACCGAAGAAAACGCTAAGGTTAATGTCAAGGAACGAGAAGAAACGTCTGCGAGCGAACGAGAAGCAACGGACGACGCGATGATAGAAGAAACGGAAGAAATAAAGTTCCTGGGGCGAACGCGCGACCAGAGGCCGTTCACGGGACCGTTGCACGCGAGTAGAAAGCGAAAGGGGGTCGATGAAAAGCAATCTGTACGTTTGCTTTCTGTGCGAGTCAATGGCATAGTTGCGGGAGAGCGGCGAGATTAGTCCATAGCCTCGTTAAGGAAGGCGGTAACCTACTATAATCGAAACGGTATATCGCTGGCTACCGACAGCAGAGAGGAGAACAGACGTACGTCCAGGCTATCTCGTTGCATTGTTTCGCGTGCACACGTGTTTAACGTGGAACTGACCGTCTACCAACTTAAGTATTGGATACACCATTTGGATAACTGGTGAATCACATTAGACATAAAAGGCACGTCGTTAAACGTTGGTTCGAGGTTTGCCGGGCTCACTAAACAATGCGAAGGGGTTGATACAGGCAGACACATAAACTCGTACCCTCTGTGTTTATTGAAAAAATTTGTCTAAATTAAATAATAGATTCGATGTTTCCAAATAAATCTTTCATTATATATATATACAAGTTTAAAATTTATCTATGTATATATTTATAACGAAACATTTATTTCAAAACCAAACCTATTATTTAATTTAAACTAACTTCTTTAACAAACATCGAGGACACGAATATTTATGAGACTGACTGTAGATCTAACACTCAATTGAGGAATTCAATATGTATTTATCTCAATTCTGACGTGAAACATGGGTCCAAGACAATCCAGCTCTACTGCATTATTAAAACGAGCCATACCTTCTATGGTTTGCTCGTTTCTTCGCGAGACTGGCTGGGAACTCGATTTTCACGAACACCCGGAATATAAAAATTTTCACCGAGGCTTGATTCACGGCGTTTCTCTCGACAAAAGTTCCCCGTGCCGTTACGTCCATTTT
The DNA here is from genome assembly GCF_026225885.1 of Hylaeus anthracinus. Lineage (NCBI taxonomy): Eukaryota > Metazoa > Arthropoda > Insecta > Hymenoptera > Colletidae > Hylaeus > Hylaeus anthracinus. The sequence continues at coordinate 9,688,266 of NW_026534341.1, read as the reverse complement.
CCTTTTGTACAACGTTCCGGTATATTGTTTTCCTATTTTCCTCCGGGTCACCACTCTCGCGCGTCTCGGCTCCACTTTTAACCTCGCGAATTAAGCTCGCGCGACCGGAAGTAGAAAACGAAAAAGAGAACCCGACCGAAAAACAGGTCACAATTTAACTTGCTCCGCGAGAATACATAGTTTCAAAAGCGGGAGGCGTAAGTTACCGAGGCGGACCGCTCGCCAAGACACACACGGAGACTCGGATGCTTGGGAAAGTCGTTAGAAGTGAAAATAAAAAATGTCCTGACTAGGGAAATTCATCCACGTTTTAAACGACGAACTTGTGCCAAGATCTGAAAGCCGAACTTGAAGCATCAGCTTCGGTAACACAGAGATGAAAATTACGTTGAGGAAAATGCACTGATTACTGAGGTTTCCAATGAAAAATGACTTACAGATCCACTTTCATCGCCTGAACAGCATCCAAATGAATACTTGCAGTGGTAGAAAGGATTGACATCGATGGATGACTTCTCCTTGCAAGACACAGCTCATCATTCTGACACTCCGATCAAGAATCTTACGAACCTACCCACAATAAGAAAGCTAAAGCGCAAATTGGCCTACAGATCCACTTCCATCATTCGAGTACCATTGAATGCATAGCTCACAGGAAGGATTGACATCGATGGATGACTTCTTCTTGCAAGACATAACTCGTCATTCAATTTGCTTATTGCAATTATACTTTGCAGAGGGAGAAGGTCGTTCTTGAAAAGAGTTACTCAGGTTTCTAAACAGATGGTAATTTATGGGAGCCAGGCCCGATTCTCCGACGCATTCGGCGGGGTGTATTGTCCCTGTTGCATTCAGAATGTCACTGTAAGCTTTGGACCTGTCCTCAAGATGTAGATTAGTTTTAAGTAACTCATCTTTTCGGCGGTATTTTAAGACGAAAATTGAGCTGTGTGATATGGCTTTAGCATCTTCTTTACACGAGAAACATTCCACCGCTGAATGCTTGCATCGAAGGTTGAACCCATACAGGGAATGAAGAAGAATGCCGTGAGAAACCTGTTTAACCTATTGAGATCAAAAGGCGACCGAGAGATGGTCAGATCAGTCAAGCTCATTCATCAACAGCCTTGCCAGACGGTTGCGGTATCATTAACATTTCTTAATTATTTTCACCTCTTTGTTACGAAATGACAGCATGCATTATGTATAGTTTCGTTGGTAATGAATCACCCTGCATGCGATCTCTTTTCACGAAAATGAATTAACGTAATTTTTATAATACGTCTGCCATCGTTACCTAAAAAAAATTCAATCCGGATGCCAGGGCACACATAGGGACCTTGTTTGTGAAAGTCGAGTGGAAGCGAAGGAAAGGCGAGCGGAGGACAGAGGAATCGAGTCGAAGGAAACAAATGACGCCCGAAGCGGGCAACCCTTATCTAATTAGTTCCTTCGAGAAGCATGAAACCCGACCGACTCCAAACTCGACTCGTAAACGACATGGTCTCGTTAAAACGGCGCTCACTGTTCCAAGGGTGCTCCAGGCTAATTGTCATCCTCCTACCTAGGCGAGCGATAAATTCCCACCGGCTGCACCCGCCATCGCTCGCTCCGACTTTTACCCATCGACCAGAAGACGCGTCGAACCGTTCAAGCCCGCACTCTTGATGGTACGCCGAGTTTGGATGCCGCTCTGATCCAGCTAAATTCACGTTAACCCGACATCCGCGGCGAACGACTGTCGGCGAAACGGTTCTACTAACAAGCAAGAGATTTCACACGCGCGTGCACAGACAAACGTGTGAATCCCCGGGGATCTTTTCCATCGTGTACCTGCGAAGCTGGGGGTTAGCCACCCGGACGACTCATTACACGCTCGTCCGACGTTATCGACCACGAACGACGAACGTTCGCGGTTTGCTATTTTTCTAGACGACGGGAATCATCGGGGACGAATTGCAGCGCGAGAGGTTCAATTAACGTTCAAGGTAGAACTGAAAATCAGAGGATGGGGAAAACGTTCAAACACTATCCCAGTTCCAGGGTTTTCTTGCTTGTAGGGTTTGAACATTTGCACTTGCAGACTTGAGGCCAAAGTCACGAGATGTCGAGCAGGCATTCTGCCCTTCCAAGGTCCCATTCCAGTTCTATCAACCTCAATACAGATTTTCTACGAGGCTGCCATGCGTAAAACTTGCATGTCATTGGCACACACATACCCTGAGCAGTAATTACAGACGCAGAGGAGGTCGGTAATTGCTCGGATTTGACAAATTTGTCGAGACGACGTTCGCAGGAATAACTGTTGGCGAAACGTCTCGACAATTTAACAAGCGAAGAGACGTGCACGCACACAGGCACACCCGTAGACCTGACCCTGTATGCGGGAAGACCTGAATCCTTTCATACGTGCTCAGGGTTGACGGTTGGCCGCACGATCTACTCATTAGACGACGGCTCTTCCCTCCTCGCCTGTAATATTCATCAACCGCGGCGGGATATCCGTGCGAAGAGGAAGCGAAGGAAAGCGCCGAAGTGTCGGATTCGTATTAAAAGGGAGATTTATCTCGAAGAAACGCCTCGGCGAATATCGCTCTCAGCCGGATCTTAATTGTCCATGCGGCGCGAGAAGTCTACGTCGTCGCTTAAGGATTGAAATTATATCAGGTGCGACGAGGGAAGTTATATCCGGTGCGACGAGAGAAACTATAACCCAGTGTCTTGAAAGCCTCGTGCAATATAAATTCGTGCTCGCTGCGCCCCGTAACGCCATGAAATGGACAGGTGGGAGAGCATGTTGCAAGAGATTCCTCGTGAAAGAGTAAGTCGCGAGAAGTAGAGATTTATTGCGTGCAAATCGTTACAGAAAATGATTTGATTTTATAGGCGACAGATTCAATGGATGTATGTTGAGATGTATTATTTTGAATTATACTGATGTGTAACCAACGTGGTTATACTGAATTACAGTCAGCCCCATAAATATCCGTACCCTCTATGTCTATTAAAGAAGTTTGTTTAAATTAAATAATAGGTTAGATGTTTTGACACTTGTATATATATGTAATGAAAGATTTATTTGGAAACATCAAATCTATTATTTAATTTAGACAAATTTTTTTCAATCAACACAAAAGTTACGAATATTTATGGGACTGACTGTGTATCGACGTTTCATGTTACAAACCTAAGACAGGCTATTTCAGACTGAAAGAACATTATTACAATAAAGACATACGAAAGAGTTAAATAAAACTCATTTTTAAATTCATTTTCGCCTACAAATTTGTATATTTCGCTTATGCATGTGAACAAACGATTACACGAAGTTTCAAGCCTTCATTCCCTAAACCCAAAGCCGTGCGCGAGCAAATGTTATCCTATAATTAAAAATGTAGAGTTTTATATTATGCGTAAACTCGGCTCCATCGCTCGTTACGAGCTATCCAGGGTGGAAAATAATTTACCACGGGCTTCGATTAAGATAACATTCGTTTCGTGGAAAGGGAATATTCATTTCCGTGGCGCGTAGTGTGCTCTTTGAACCTCAACGTACCCGCGCGAGTAAACATTCCATTGCGTCAGAAACGACGGCATCGTTGGACAGAAAGAGGAACGGCTTTGTTGAGATTGTGCAACTTAAATGGGGATAATTTGCGCCCTGCACGAAAATAGAGGCAAGGAGGAGAGAAAATGGGTGGAAAAGAACGCTGATCTCGTTCCTACCGCGAGCATAACCACGTTCACACGTGGATACAGGTTGTCGCGAGTACGTTCATCCGTTCGCACCTCTTCGCCTCATTGAACCGCATACTTCGAATGCTTTCCATAACGAGCACTGTTGCGACGAGAGTCGACAAATTTATTTACTCGACTTGCGCCCCCGCGCCGCCCTCCGCGGATGTCCCTGACCATCGCACGAGTTTCCCTCTCAATTTGCATCGCTATGGTATTTGTACGCGACCACGCAATCGTGATAATTAAAAAGTAATGACTGAAATACCGAAACGAACGTGTGTATTACGCGAACGATCCCGAGGAACGCTTTCATCCGCAGGATCGCGCTCAACCCCGCCGGTGTCGCTGATTGTGATTTAATTATTAATTCGTTTATAACGATACTAATAACGAAATAATTGCATCGTTAAACCGGCACCACGCACGCTAATTGCAATTAAAAATCTATCCGCGGCGTAAACGTATTAGTATATCGCGAATTTTTAATCGCACGAATTAGAATTCCTCGACGCGATTCGCTTTGGCGACGAACGTGGGAAAAAGAATCCCTGAAAAGGAGATGTTATCTTATCTTATTTAAGCTAAGAAAATCACCCCCTTTCTGAGAAAAGAAACATAACATTTTTGTTACAGTTGTTTGAATCCACTTCTATTTAAATTATTTTTATGATTTAGCTGACAGATTTTGATCGCTACTCATTGGGTATTTATTTAGAATCTGTAGTCTCATCAGAGTATACGTACCTGCAACAAAATCAAAGAATACGATTCGAATCAAATAATAAATACTTATGGTAATGTCAATATTTTAAAAAAACAGTCGCGAATATATTATGTACACTTAAGATTTAGAAAATATATAAAAATGTCTAATATCCCACATCGAATGCCAGTGAAACAATTCAAACCAACCCATCCTCGCGATTTCGGAAAACGTTAGACGAACATTTGTCGTGAAAGCAATAGCTTATGCATTTTTCTCGAGTCCGTACGCTTCTTGAACTCTTTTTCTTTTCGTTGTCTTTGAATATGCTTAACCGGTGCCACACAGTTTTTCCCGTTAAGCGGACGCTGAAGGAGCAATACCACCGCGATTTAACCTTAAAGTTTGCTCGTTAAGCTTCCCTCTCGGAAGGCGAATGCAAGTCGGCCGAAGGAGGCAAGTTTTTCCGCGAATAGACCAAGGAAAACGCGCGAGGACGATCGATGTTTACCCGAGCAGACCTGACCATTCGATGTTACGCAACTCATGAAATACTCGACTCGCCGGAGTAAACGTTCTCGGCGTACTCGAGGATATCCTATCGAGAGAACTCGAAGTCACGTTGAGGAGAGTACCGTGCGGGTCGTTCTCGAATGCTTCAACGGTCTATGCTTGACTCCTGGACGCGACGATTTGCGAATTAATATGCACTCGTCGAAACGGTGCCCGATTGCAACCACGTAAATGCATTCTCGAGAACCAACGGGTTGCACAGTGGCCCCCTTCACGGGTAAACAACAAACAGCACGCTTTATTCGACTCGTACACAACGACCTTATAATGCGGACTTCTTGAACCAGCTCCAGGAATAATGACGTAAAAGGGGTAAATTATTTATTGTTTGCGAATCGTTGAAACAATGGCGACTCACCCCCATTGTGTCAAATTGAATGAGAAATTATAATATGCAAGTAACGAAGACAAGGAAATATTGCATCAGTAGCTTGCAGCAGCGATTTTGCTCGGGGGCAGTTAACTTGAAGTTGTAGAAAGAAAAATTTAGTTTGTTGGCCGATTTATTTCAGTTCTTTGACATTTTCAACCACGCGCGCAAAAGATCATGTATTCAATTGTTGCGCGGTAGGTTGTAAACGCAAATGACCGAAATTATCATTGTCCCTTGTTTAATGGAACGCTACCGCAACAACGTTATAACGCCATGGTTACGATTCAGCATCAAAGGAAGGCTTTTAAATTATACACCCCTTCGGAAAGTGAAAAATCAGACGAGTTAAACGCGAATCACGGTAATAAATGCGGTTAATTGTTCAACCCTCCGGACGATAGACGAGCAGAGATAAAAGTGAAACGCGTTTCGACGATACTAAAAAAAAAATAAAAAAAAAAGATACTATCGTTACGAAAACATCTGCGTTTCCTGGGCAATGGTCGAGTCGAATGAAGGGTATAAATGACGAACAATTTAATATTTTACCCCTTCACCGTGCAGCCCGCTGCTGTGTTATCTCCCTAGGTACCACGATGAACCGGATGGTAGCAGATAGGGTGACACACAGAGCGTTTGGTGTCCTGCGTGCCGCTACGGCCAACGAGACGACTATAAATACGCACCAGAAGCAGCATAATATAATTATCTAAGTGATATATGGAGCCACTCGTCCATTTCTTGCCGGTAGTATTTGTCATCCGGCGCAGATGACACGGTCGATCTGTTAGCTTTATAGTTTACACGGTCGGGACACTCCGGCGCTTTTATGCTCGCTCGAAAAAAAAGTCCTATCTGGGATACCAACGCCGACCAGTTTAATAAAACGGTTATTTCCAGAGCAAAAATTCCAGCAAGTACAGACGACAACTAGCGCCAATGACTTTTTCGACTTTTCACGAACAAACGTTTTGCTCACCCGAATGCACCCTCGACCTCTAAAAGCGAACACACGCTTGCCTAATCGTTACGAATAATATCTGGTCAAGTGGATTAACCCGTACACTTAGCAAATAAATAATCCCCCTTCTGCTCGCAGGAGTTGGCAGAGCTGCACGCGCATCTGGAGCAGAACGAGTCGAGTATTTCAACGATCCACGCGAAAAAGTTTAATTCTTCGAAACTTTAACGTGCACGGTCTATTTTGCGAGAATACGCCCCCACTCCTTAACCAACAAGCACAATCACGTCCTCTATCACGGATAACGACTCGATATGCCGCGGGTCGGTCCTCCTTTTTTCTCTCCGGTTTCGTCCACTTGTCCAACCGAAAAATGGGGGTGTTACATCGACGACGGGGGATCGATTGCTCCCTCGCGCCCGCGATATATCAATATTCAATTAATCATTTTAGTTCATACCGCGAGGTTTCGGCCGGACGACAAAAGCGTGGAATCGATGGACACCGACGAAGCGTGACGGAACGGACCAGACAATACGTTTCCCACCGATGAAATTTCTGCGAACAAAAGCCAACACGCTCTTTTTTTCGGCCGGTGTTCGGGGCAATTTCAATTTCGAATTAGCAAGTCAAAGGGGACCGCGTGGAGAGTTCTCGCCTGCCCCTGTCGGCCGCCGAAACCCGATGGCACAATTAATTATCGTGTTGTTGGATTTCGAGGTTTCGAAAGAGGAAAAAAGACACCTGGAGTTATCGTTCTTTCGCGCGTGGGTCGCGGATTCCTATTGGGGTTAGGGTGTCTTTATTCGGAGACCTTGGGATCACTTAATCGCATCAACGGAGCGACACACACTCGTTTATTTACGATTCTCTATTCGAGGAAAATCTGGAACAGGTCCCCAAAGCTTTGAGCGAGCTCCAGCGATTCCGATTTCCCGAAACGCCGGGTGTACCCATTCGTCGAACGCGAGTCGAGAGAAAAACGACACCCGCGGGGGACGATCGGTATCCTCGTCGATTTTTATGATACTTTCCACAATGTTTATTGGATCGATTTAAGAATTTTGAAGTAAATGTTTGTTGAGTTCTAATAATATTTTAAGCGTAACTAATAATATTTTAACTAAAGTTATTCGAAAATGTTCTTTAACACTAAACCTCTCGACGTTATTTTTAAATATTTTTATCGTGATCGAACAAATGGCTAGCCTTAGAGATACTTTTTTAAATTAAAAGCAAAAACATTTTACGTAGAACTAAATTGAACGATGTTCATAATTTCAAGCATAATTTTCATAAACCAAGGAACTTTACAAAAAGCACCTCCTTCAAGTATGGATGAAAATCATGTCATTCGTTGATCGTGCCCTGTGACCCCCTCTTTTGACGTGAAAAGCGTGGGGAACGCCAAAAGGCGGGGTACGAGCGCGATTCGCGCGCTGTAATTGGGCCCAGGAAGCGAAGACATGGAATGACCCATGGGGACCGACGCCGAAATTAGCAAGTCAAAGCGATGCTTCTCGTCGTCACTCGGCCCCTCCCTCCCCGGTTCTCGTGGATAATGCGCACCTCTGTCGCGGCGAAATCATGGTTTTCGGGGCGCAGCTTAATCTCGTCGCCCTTCCCAAATTGCCGGGTTCTGTCCATCGCGAGCCCTCGCGACTCGCCCTGCGTCGTAATTTGTAAGTGCGCCTTGGTCCCGCCGTTCCCTGCAGCCTCCCTCTTCCGACGCGATGCCCTCATACCCCTGCGTCGCGTCTTTGGCATTTCCACGACGAAATTACAGATCGGACACGACCGTACCCCGGGAACTTCGTTTTCTCTCCATTAGCATTCTTTCCGACTGTCATTACACCCCGATGCCTATTTCGGCACCCGGCTGGAATTTAAAGGCAATTAACACGCGCCACGGGGGGACGCGATAAGGCGACGTAGGCGTGCCTCGATGGAGCCTTCTCCTCGAGTAGACGGGTCTAATAGCGTACCTGAGACCAATCCCACCTTTATTGTTATTAACATGAATTTCAGAGAAAGTGTTCGAACGCGAAAAGTTTTCGGTTCGTTTCGATAGCACGGAGCAATAGGTAATCGCTTTAACGCGACCGTGTACTTAACGCGAATAGCAACGGAAAGTTTACTTCGGATTAGGATAATTGGGAGCGGGTGTCGCGCGGCGGGCTGTCGATTCCAGGCCAGCGGACCAGATTTCGCTTGTTGGAATTAGCGAGCTCTGTGTCGGTTGATTATATTAACGCACACGTTAATCACGGTACCGCTGTTGCTTTACATTCTGACCCTAATCTCGACGAAAATCAACGCCTCGACGGAAAACGTAGAGAGAACGAAGCATCTGTGCAACGAACACAGCCCGCGAATGAGCAAGCTTGGTACACTTTTCAAATAAAAGCGAGGAGATTTTAGTAGATAGAGATTTATCTTCAATTGTTGCAGTGTTTATTGTCTTGCTAACTACTGGACTTTCGAGACAACCCAAGATATACTTGTTCTAAAATACTACAACTCTTAAAATTTCTTAAGCAAATCAAAATCTCCCAGAAACTGTAAAATGTGAACAATGAGTTCTACGCTCCTTCGAGTGACCAAAGGAAAGTATATATCTTTCATACATACAAATACCATGAAATCAAAGAATGACGATATAAATATATCTTATTTGTTTTTAAAATTTTCTATGACCCCCGAGGGGTCGCAACTCGTAGTTTTAGAAGATGTGGTCCAAGGGTTGATACTTGACGCGCCGACACGTGTACTTGGCACGCACCGCGGCATCGCCAAGTATGGTAATACATGGAACGCTGTAAACGCGTGCAAGCGGCACCTACGAACGGAAACACGGATAAAACGCGTGATTTGCTTACTCGAGAGAAAGGGAGTCGTTCGGCGTGCGTGCCGGATGAGAAAGGGAAGAGCGCTCATGCCATAGAATTAACATATGTTACGCTCGCGGCGGGACACCTCGATATCTCCGCATTCGATTCACGACGAGCGCAGCTTGAGTCGTCCTTTGCCGTACAAAATACTTTTCAACCGTGATTCGGCTCGTAACAGTCCCGTTTTCGTGACTTTTATTGGTGGCTTTTAAATTCTATTAATTCATGCCCTGCACAATGCCGCCTGCGCGCTTTGCATAAAATACACGACGTATTTTTGCTCCAATCTGCGAGTTTCGTGTATTTTTACAGGAAGAAGTTCGTAACGAAATTTTGTCGTAACCATTGAATCTATCTTATACAAAATTTTAAAGTAACTAACCTGTTTCTAGTAAATGGTATTAAATAGGTGTCCCACGGATCAACGTACAACTTCCACCGTTAATTTGCGTACGAATTGGTACCAACCTGATAATACCAGATAGAATATCTTACGCGGTAACGATCTTAGCAACTCTTTCTTATAATGATTATAAAGTTCATATCTTTCCCAAGCTAACATCTCGGTATATATTTTAAGTGGACATAGCTACATTGGCAGATCAATATTGGCATACATTCTGATACCAAGTGTACCACAAATAGGAAAAGATAGAATGTCTCCTTTATCGATTTTTGAGAGTAAACATGTATCGCTGAATCATGAGTAAGACGATTATCGAGACCATGCATTTTTACTGTATTATCTTATCTACATATATAATATTCCTTACAGAAAAAAAGTTGTAAATCGATGAATCAACGACAGAGCAACACCCCAATATGGCGGAAAATAAACCCAAGGTTCGCGGCGACCATTAACACCACAGCCCCTTAATTTATTAGCGGCGTAAAATAAATTAGATCGATACGAGGCGCGAAATCTACGCGGCGGGAATATACAAGATCGTATCGCATTGCTCGCAAAACGAGAATTCGCGTGAGCGGGCTGTCCGTCTACAGTGATTCTACACAGCCGATATCGAGCTTAAGCGTCGTCTTATCTGCGCCTACGATTTAGACTGTGACCTATCAATTGCAACTCCTTCGCTCACGGCTGTACGCGTTTAACGTCATTATCGAGTTCTGGGGTGCGCGCAATCGCGATAAACGCAGGAGGAAGTGAAAACTGTTTGTTGTTTACAACAACAAACGGTACAAGGTAGACGGTCGCAGGAATTTTCCTGTTCAGTAAACTTGATGGTTCGATTGTGTCTCGTTACCGAGCGACTTTGGGATAATTAAAATTAAAATCCAGATATCCAGAGATATATTATAAACGCTTGAAAAATACAATTAAACACTCGAAAATTACGTCCACTGTATAATTCAAGACACAAGAGTATGAAACGAAAGATTAACAATATTTAATTCAATAAACGTATATAGGTTACTCTGAGTAATCATAAATGAAAAATATTCATCAGCTGATCAGTCCGGTACCTATAAACACATACAGTCAATTCCATAAATACTCGTACCCTCTATGCCTATTGAAGACATTTGTCTAAATTAAATGATAGGTTTGATGTTCTCAAATAAATGTTCATTGTAAACATACATATGTGAAAAGGTTGTTCATGTAAATGATATTTATTATGAAACATTTATTTGGAAACACGAAACTCATCACTTAATTTAAACAAATTTCTTCTATGAACATAGTCGGTACGAATACTTATGAGACTGACTGTATAGCTCTATACTACCAAACTCGAAACACTCCAGTTCGTTCCAGTACTGCTCACAGAACAAAACAATCTTCGATCCATTATTTATCCGATAGAAAGTACAATCTGAATCACACAGTGAAACGATCTTTCACGTTGAACAAATAGTACCTCTTTCAACCAGCTCGAATCGACTAAACGTTGCGAGTGAATCGTCGCGCAGTGTTTCTATTCGTGTTCTATTATTTGAATAAAATTCCAACCGTCTCTGTCTGGAAAACGAGGCGAACGAAGACCTTCTCGAGAAACTTAAAGGAGATAGCAGGTAAAGATCCCCGGTGGCGCGAGACAAGCGAGTAATGTATAGCCGCCGCGACGGCGCTATCCTCGCGTACCATCTCCGGGGTCCGCTGGTCTCGCCTCTCGCGACAATCTTTTCTCACTTTGCCAAGAAGAAGCCATCCCTCAACTTATGGAAATTTCGCTACCCCCGTGCACGAAACTTTCAAACTGCTGCCGCCGCTGTTGCTGATGTCGCTGCCTAGCTACTAACGCCGACGTCGCTCGCGCGACTAGCCCGGAGAACGTCCTCCGTATCGAAACACAGAGGATAGGCGACCCCTTTTTCTTCGGGATCTCTTCCCATCCCCGTCGTGACTTAGGTGTGACGTAACAGGATGTAAGACGCAAATGTTCGGACAACTTTTGCGATCCTGTCTCGTGGATCGCGTATTCGCCTCCCACGCCTCGGGGTAGCTATCGAGTCAGTGATTTCCAAACTTTGATGGAGGGCCCTCTAAAAATATAGGAAAAGCGACCAGGATTTCCACGCGAAGAGTGTTTGCTGTGTTCACTTTGGTTACTCCAAAACTGAGTAGTTTTTACTGATCGAGTGGACACTCTTTCGTTGTAAACCCCTTTACTACCCCTTTTTCTTTATGGCTCGGGTTTCCTGTCGCGAATTGGGCGTGACGTAGCAAGAGATGTGAGACACAAGCATTCCGCTAACTTTCGCGCTCCAGAAGCCAACAGAAGCGCTCTACGTCTCCAAGATGCTGTTTCTCGAGGCTGGCTCGTCTTCAACTGATTTATGACGGAGTTTCGGGACCGAGAGATCCGCGCTGGGCCGAGCTACCCAGCCATTTGTAACGGAACCGGCTGTTCAGATCGCGACTCTCGGAATGCGGTTGAATTTCGTGGCGTCCTCTCGCGTCCGGAAACGCGAAATTAAGTCGCGTGCTCGAATTCAACGCGCCACGCGATCGTATAATTAATTCGTTCGGAGACACAATCGCGGCCAGTAATTAATTATTTGGTCGTAGTCGTCGATGCGTTCATGGCCACCGTTAGAATAGCTCGTTAATTATAGCGTTCGCGGAACAGACCGTTACGATATTCGCAAACGCACGCGATCATCCCCCCTCTCAGCCCTCATTTTCGTCAAAACTAATTCCGCAATGATCGTCATATATTGATCTGGTTAACCCAGATAATGCTAAGCAGTTTTTTTATGGGTTTATTGAAACGTGATACCACGTTAATACTAAATTCCTGTTCAAAAGACATATTATAATGATTATCAGATCCCCAGAAATTATTTAACCATTCACATTTCGGATGTCCCCTATGAGGGGGCATCGTAAGTCTAACAAAATTTGTTAGTGACATCACTGCAAACATAAACGATTTAATTTAGATAAGATAAAAATTTATAGTCGGGTCTAATAATACCAAAAACGACACGTTTCCAAAGTTAGACTATATTATGTAATGGGATTCTAAAACTTTTAAGAATAAAATTCAACGTTAGGATGTAGTAAAATTGTCCACCTTTTAAAAGTAGGACATTGGGAATGTAAACGGCGTGTAACTTCATCATCCGATCACAATAATTTCGTTGTACTTGGACCGTTGAAATTCTCTTGGCTAGATCGTCGAGTTCCACAATTAATTAAACGGTTGTAAAAGAAAACGGGAACGGTAGATGGCCGCGCTATTCAGGACTGTCGCGATAAGCGCAATTTCTCAAGGGCGAAATTAATGCTTTCTGGCGCATTAGAATTCGTCCGTGTTTCTTTTTTCGCGACGGCGAGCGAATAAAAATCTCATTTCCCTCATAAAGCAATATATCTCGCTTTTATACGGCCCGCCGCATGTATCACGTAACATCAAGATTACGGCATAAAAACGAACCTTCGCCGCGCTTTTATTTCTCATCATTTCCGCGCCATATTTTTTATCGTGCCATCGCGATCGTTCTCCTCCTTCGGTGCAGATACGCCAGAAGATGGTTTCCACGAGATTTACAGACATCCCTGATATCGCGACGCCGCGCGCCGAAGAAAACGAGCATGAGAGATAGAAACCGAGAGAGACTTTTCCTCTACGGATACCGTGCAAACAGTTTCATTCAAACTTTTCTTATTTCCGACTCGGTCGCGCAACACGACAATGCTCTTAAATTCCCAGTCTTGCACCCTGGACACGGCCATTATACTTCGGATCGCTTCATAAGAACCGTTTGACTGGTCGCGCGGAAATTGGGTCACTCATCGTATGAATTGAGCTAATTTCGCGATGTGCGCGCTGCCGCTTTCGTGAATGCTCTTCGTGAATCTCGTACTATAAATGTATAATATAGTAGTATAATATTCCACTTTAATTTATCTCTATGCGCCACGCCCTGTTAAATATTTTTACAATGTAAGCAAATAACTGAGTAAAAACGCAATTCTCTATTTTCTAGAACGATATTGTTATTTTCAGCCACAATATCAGTTATTCGTCTTCATAAAACCTATGTATCATAAAGTATACACTATAATCCGAATGAAGTGGCTAAGCTAGGCCGCATTTCAGCAAACCAATGAGTCACGATAGGTGTCGTTTACGAGGCACGAACACCCTCTCTGTTTTGTTTCAAATGAATCATACGCTTTCACTGGAAGCATTGTATAATCGAAACAGGTAAATCCGATGCGTAAGAAATCCATACTTATGGGATGCCCTGACAGAAAACCAATTGGTGGATTCGGGTTGTATAGAATTCGAAATTCGACCAGGAAGCCAAAGTCAGCGATGCTCGTATTTTTAAACAGTTTTCTAACCCGAATTGCTCCGAAATTTCGTTCAGTGCTGTCCAATGTTTCGCAGTCGAGCGGACAACGAGTATTTTCTACGGTATCAAGACAAACATTCGCAGGCGCCCAGTTTTTCTCAGAAGCGGCTTGATTGTGAAAATTCGAATTGCAAAATGTTGGCAAATATTGGCAACGAAGTAGAACCAACGGTATATATTGCGTACGCAACCGAAAGCGGCACGCGCAAATTAAGCATTCAACTCGTGAATAGTGAAATTCTAGAAGCAGCTCCGAAACTCTCCGAAAAACAATCGCGGAAGAACAAGTCCGCGTCGGGAACAATTGGGAATTTTTAAATGGAAATGCAGCACACGGAACGTTAAAAGCTGATATTCGTGATGGACAGTACCTCTTTCCGATCCGTTTGTTATTCGCCATCGTTTTTTTGACGCGTACATTTTATTAATCGAGAAAATGTGCTAGAAAGTCTGCTCAAAAATCTGTCTGCTCCAACATGAGACTACTCCGAAATCAGTCTACTCCAAAATCAGACTACTCCAAACAAATTCTCACAAACCGAACCAGCGAAAAAATATTGATAAAAATAAATATTGCAGCTACATACCCATGAAATATCACGCAGAGGTAAAAATTCCTATCTATCCTAAACGTTTCGAATCACAAATTACAGGTAAACAACGTTATCCATCGCTCCTGGAAAAAAATATAAATTTGAATCGTAGAATAAAATATTTCTCACCGAGCAAATAAAAACTCGTCGCTCCCGTCGAACGTCACCAATTACTATGCGTCGAATTTATTATTCGAATAATATTTTGTCCATCTCTGACGTCACGCGACGACCCGACAAAAGTGAGTAATAGATTCCATCGTATTCGCGAGGTGATTTCCGCCTGCGAGCGTAGCAAATAATTCCTGTCCATCAGTCCATTTTCATCATAAAAGGTAACGATTGCCTATCAGGAATAAGCGTTCAGATCCGTCGAAACGCGATAACCGGACTCGTGGAAAACTCGTTACTCGATCGAATCCATTTGACTATTTTGGCGCGTAAACGTTTTTTTTTCGTGTCACGGTCGATATCATCTGCGTCCGCGAGGAAACAGAGACAGCAAAGAGTGAATTATAAAATCAAATTTCAGATAAATCTATATAAGTCTTATTAGCTCTAGATTCTTTCTAATCAATCATTCTTATCGGTACTCTTCATTAACAGCAAATATTTTTAAGTCTGACGAAATATTGTTATATTATATGTTTAAAATTAGAAAAAACAGAGCAAATCAGTTCACATCGCCATAATCACCAAAAATTGCGACCAAAGCGTAATCAAAAATTGAGTAAAACTAAGATTTCTAACGTCAATATTATTCTTGAATGATACTTCATTACTCATGTCACTCCAAAAAAAATCACCGTTAAAAATAATATTAATAACCACGTAGATGCAACCAATGCAATGCTAAACTTTATATAACACTGATTGACAATGGTCGGCCATCTTTGTCGTGACAATTTTGGCGCGTAAACGATTTTTTCGCGTCCGATAGGCATCCGTGCTTTCGACGAGACAGAGACTCCAAAGAGTCAGGGATAAAAGGAATTGCGAGTAGATATAACGTCCTATCCGGTTCAATCGCGCCTTCTATTTCGGAGTAGATGAGAGGACATCGTATTCAAGGCGTAAGTGGACGACCGATCGACGACGATGTCGTCAAAGGGATTCCTCTGTAGGACCTCTCGAACACCTCCCCCGACCTAGGATCTTATCTCTGTCGCGGGGTCGAGGGAAGTTAGGCGCAAGTGCGCCCGGTTCACGATCATCGCGTACAAAAAGCGAGTAAAGAAGGCTCGGGGGTGGATGGCGAAGGCACGAGAGGAGAAAAGAGATAACACTCACCACTCGGTGTACGAAGTGGCGTGAAGTTGCTGCCGGTCCTGTAATAGTCGGCGAGCTCCTCGACCGGGGTGGTAGAAGTGGCAGAAAAATATCTTGGCGAGGTATCTTGCTCGTTAAAGGAGAAATAAAAAAAAAAACGAGAGAAAATTATCCTCTTATCACTTTTTGCCCTGTTTGCACACTAACCGTCACTCTCACTCACTTTCGAAACATGGGTTAGAATCCCCCGAGCGTGGTCCACGGTTTTTTTTTCACAGTTTCGTGCACCGCCAACGGCTGTCACCGAGCGAATAAGAGCAGGGCAAACGTTTCCGTCGGTGCAGTTTACACTTCGGGAATCGACGACAAAGTTCTGCCAACCGTTGCGTGGAGACCCACCAGGCTCCGTTTGTTTACGACGTAGCGGGCGATTTTCGGAGCAGAGTACGGTTCGGAACGCGTCCAGACGCGACGATTACGTGGTAACGCTTCCTAGAAGTTACGTTTGTTTACGACGAAAGCTGGCCACACATTGAACACGCGCCGCGATCTCGTCACACGCGATTAACTCGACGATTCGCGGAGTTTGCGTACATAATTGCATCCGCGAATACGAATGGTATTCGATGGAACTCGTTGTCGAAATTGACACGCTGCCGGTGAATGCTGCTTGGTCCACTATCGGACCGTGACGACAAAGTTTGACCGGCTTCAGGGGTAGGACCACGGAATACAACCCGAAACAACACGCAGGCCAACCGCACGGTACGGCTCTCGCCTGTGAACTGAACACCCGTCGCGACCTGAGGCCGGGACTCGACTGGTTTCTGCTAGGGAATCTCCCCACTCTCCGTTCTCTTCTCGCGCGACCCTAGGCACATCAACCCCCTCGACTTGTCTCTCTCGCTCGCTCTCACCCTCTATCTCACTTCTCGCGTCCTCCCCCGCTCCCTCGTCCTTTTGCCCTTACTCTCGTCCTGCCACGCTTCATTTCTTTTTCTCTCTCCATCTATCCTTTTCCTCGCTATTCCACGTTCCAACTGCCTAACGCCGACCCTTCACGTACGACCGAACGACCACCCGTTTCTTCGCTGTACAGGACGATTCCAGAAACTGGGACGAATCGTAACTCTTCCTCAAAGGAACCATGCAAATTAACACGTTGAACGCCACGTCACCCATACATGGGGTGACAGAGCTTTTCCGAGCTAAATGATAAT
Organism: Hylaeus anthracinus; assembly: GCF_026225885.1. Lineage (NCBI taxonomy): Eukaryota > Metazoa > Arthropoda > Insecta > Hymenoptera > Colletidae > Hylaeus > Hylaeus anthracinus. The sequence goes on along the minus strand of NW_026534341.1, from coordinate 9,671,118 downwards.
GAAAACAAATCTGGAGAGAATTCGTAAATTTTGATGAAAATAATGAGAATAATTTGACGAGAAAAATAATACGATAAATGTTAAGTTCTATAGTTTCTAATCTTCTCGAGACAAAATTTTAGTACTGCAGACCTTTCCATGTGAATCAGTCTGGCTATCAACGTGTTAACAGGAAAAGAACAGGAAGCGATATGAAGCAAGAAAATTAAGACGTTGAGGTGAAAGTGGAGCACCCTATAATTTAAAGACATAATACCATTGAAAAATGGAGCAGCTGATAAACACAACGCTATTGACTTTAGAACTAAAATACATCTTGATAAGGGAAGCTTAATTTTCTTTATTGGGGCTTTTTAGAAGTTAAAGCATATTACCAACCCTTTGCTTCAATCGATGGCATGGAGTTAAAATTAAAACTAATCCTTTGATCGTGTTGCAGTTGCATCATTGCACCAAAATAAAAAACATATAAAAAATTGTTAATTATTTTTCCTTCCCTTCAAGGTTTCTTGATAAAAGAGAGGTTTTTTTCGCTTTGCGCAGTAAACATAAGAATAATAACACAGGATAGGATGTTTGAAACTATCACTCAAGAACTTCTATTTTGTTATATATTACTAAAAGATTGTTCATATTGCGAAACATCTCCCTGTTCTTTGTTCTACTACCACAACGAATTAAATTGTTCAAAGTACGTCAAGTCGATAAAAATCATTACAATTTTTTAAATTTCCTATATGTTTTTACGGTTAAATTAAATCACATTCATTAAACTCCACATCGTACGAAGTAAATGAGACATTTTTTTTTAATTTCCAAGAGAAAATTGGAGCCCGTGGGAATTAAATATAAAATCGAGCAACTTATAGCATGAAAGGTAAATGACTACGTTTCGTACGTGAAATTCTCACAGGAAAATTGAACGTGCGGAGAGTTTAATCTCATTAAATTTTTCATAAGAATCACTATTGATTTCGCCATTTACGTAGTCAGAATGTAAATTGGTCGCCGATTTTTGACACGATCGCTGGAAAAAGAGCTCATTGTCCCAGTTTCTAGAATCACCCTGTACACTTAAGCCTCATACCCTTTCCTGAATACTTTTCGCTCCGGGTCCTTCTTTTTCCCTCTTCTCTCTGCTCTCTATCTTACCGTCCTTCTTCCCACGTTCTCACTTTTCCTCGGCGCTCGCGTCGAGGTGTACCCTTTCCAAGGACTTTCCGGATCTCGTTTCCAGTCGGCCGCCGTTCTTTCAGAAATATTTCGGGCGGTGGTACAACCCTTGCACCCGATTCGGCTCGACTCAACTCGATTCGGTCGCTCTTTCGAGCAGAACAGCGGCAAAGTGCTCTGGCCAATCCCGGGGCACATGCTCGCCACTTCGAGTTCTTCCATTCTTCCGGGATCAGAGAAAGGAGGGAGGTGAGGGGACTGCAAGGGCGGGCAGAGGGGTGAAAAACGGAAACGGCAGGGTGAGAAGAGGAAGTCACAGGGTGGCGGGGTGGATCCTTTTTATCATACACGCGGCGGATGGATTTCTGGCGAGCAAGTGCACGAAAGTGTTTCGACCCTTCGCGTTGCGGAGGAGGATGGCCCTTTCGAGGATCAGGCGGCTTACGGAGGTCCTTGGGATCGAAATATCGGAGAAACCCTCGAAATCGCTTCGGTTTGTGTTCGAGGAAAATGTAATTTTGAGCAGAAGCCGCGAACGACGATTGAAATTGACGAGCCATGATAATCTCATCTTTTTGGATTCTTATTCTCATCGATTTTTAAGTCAGGTTTTCTGAAGAGGAAGTCGAATTTACGAATGTAGGATATGAGTGTTATACTTCTGTATATGATTAGGTAAAATCAACCATGAAATATTTGCAGTAAAATGGATTCGAAGATAGAAGCAACTTAATAAGAGTGTTTTATTTGTATAATATATTGGAGAATCACTAGAAACTTCTTGCACAGTGGAAATTCATTACATAACGTAATTTTAAAGCACTTAATTTGTAGGTCTCAAAGTTTCCATCAACGACCGTGCGAGTATCAAGAGCGTAAATGCTTCTAAATATCGCGGACAGTTTTTTCACGGTTATTTGGCTCCGATGCGCATTCCATTCGGCTTTGGTAAATAGATCGTCTAGTAGGTACGGTGTTTTGAAAATGCTTAACGCTTTTCAAAACTGAATTTCAATTAGCCAGGGTGCTTTACAGTCCACGCATCGCGATACGAAAAATCGACGATGAAGCGTAGTATGTTTTAACGCATCGTGCCCCGTTTTTTCTCTTCCTCGATCGTTAATTAAAGTACGTTAACGAGAAACAACCTAATTTTCTTGTTTTTGTCGCAAACGAATGCCCAGCGATATTTCAAATGCATGCATACTCGGGACCGAATGTTCACGAGTCCTTACGTTTCGTTGACGCGAACGTGAAATATAAAAGTTTTTAGTTCCATCAAACACTCCGTGATCAAAGGTGAAACGGTTCGCGTGCGCCCGAGAGATTCGTCCAAATTGCAAAATTTTGGTTACGCCCGGGATAGAATAAAAAAAAAAGAGAAGAGAAAAAAGGGAATGTACACCGTGAAATGTTTCAACGGTGTTGCGTATATGTATATTTAAGGATCGCAGGCGAGCGCGAGAGCGACGATATTTCCAGCGTCGTGTCCGAAGATTAAATTTCTATGGTAGAGCGCATGTGGAGGTGCGAATTCGAGAAAAAGGTTTTATGAATTCTTCTCGAAAGTCGAATAAAATCTGTCCCCCGGCAGATTTAACGGGGAGAGGGGTATCCGAGCGTCGCGGCCCTCTCAATGCATTTACGTATAGCAACCAGAGGTAAAGGTAACATTTTTCTACTGTAAAAAATTCCATCCACTCGAATAATACGTCGATGGGAATCATCCAGATTGAGTTGTATGCTCCTCTGGAGGTGGTCGATTGTTAAATCAATGTCTCACCGGTCTGTCTCTGTTTAACTAACCTACTAAAAATTGATTTAATACGAGTACGAACCTGGACAAATTTGTTTGAAGTAAAAATAGGAAGCAACTATTCATAACAACGTTCTGGTATTTTATTCTCCGCAATGTTATTTGGAAATAACCGAAATAATGAGTGTTTCGCATAATTAAATTATTTCATTATTTGATACAGTAAAGTTATTTAATTATTTCGAATAATGGGCATTTCAAACAAGCGCTGAAATAACAGCGTTCTCATGCATTTATGAAAGTAGGGTGTGGTCGATTACAAAGTCATAAGCAATTAAACGAAAACAATTGCAAATACAAGTATTAGTTAACTCGACAAAAAATTCTACGTTATTGCAACAGGAACAGATTTGGTTTAGTTACCTACATATACATATACCAGGCCATTTTACGGAGCATTCAAATTTTTCAGTTTAGTTTTTAATTCATTCTGTAATTATGTATTTCGATGGCACGGTGTTTCGTAGGTTGGAACAGCTCCCCCAGCGTTTGAAGGTAAGCGTTCACTGGGGACGAAAGTTTCAGGTGTGCGCAATAGTATTACAACGCAGGTATCATAAATTATGTGAACATTATGTCGCTCTCTGCATCCCGTCGAGTAATCGGATTAAATATGATATCGATCGCTTGTATAATAAAGGTACTGTGGGACAAAATAAAATTATAATAGTTGCCACAATTTTCCACATTTTTATATCATTATTATTATGGACAATTACATATAGGATTGATCTGAAATTTCATCAAAAAGTGTCCTATATAATATAGCGAATCAGAATAAGAAATATGCTAAATAAATATCAACAAATTCACGTAATCATTATCAATACCCAGAACATCGAGATGTCTATTACGATCGAGTGATTCGCAAACATTTCATTATCACTTTAAACGAGAACAAGTGAAAATAGTTAGTATGTGGATAATTTTACACTTTTCCAGAGGATATATTCTTTTAATACACCCGAGAACGAGTATAATTACATCCCTGGGAGCCATTGCGCTACGGATTGCTAATTTTACCACGCAAATGAGCTTTTATCCACCGCGTAGCGTAATTCCACTTTAATTCTGTACCTCGTTCGCGTTCGAACGTCACAGAACAAACAAATTCTTCTGCTCGTTCCGCGTATTAAATTCGTTTCGACTATCTTCCGTTCTGAAATGTAGCGCACGGCTGGCGCATAAACTTGATGCGCGAATCGGCTTGGTTTAGTTCTCATGCTCTGTGAGGTTTCGCTAATCTTCACCATGATACCCGCATCACACGAGCCAGGCAATTAACTGGCTGAATATGCAGATCCGTTTACATTGAGACGAGTGAACCTGTGTGTATAAATTCGAAACGAAGACATTCGGGATCAGCGAATTTCGCAGCGATAAAACATTACGATCTAAATACGATTGCAATTTTGATGAACATAATCGCATATTTCTCGATAAGATGTCAATTGTTGTCTGATTTAAGCGACCCTTGAACGAGGCAAGCTTCATGGCTCCGCGAACAGGAAAGGAAGCACGTAAAATTTAATTCTATCCGCTGGGTTAAACGTAGTCTCTCTTGAAAATTGGATTTTTTTAATGAAAGTTCATTCGCTCTCGAGCCTTTAGACCTTCGTAGCCGAGGATTAAATTCCTGCCCTGCTACTTATTCTTGGATCTTGAGAGCGAACTGTGAAGTAAGAGTCTATGCATTAAATATAAAATATTATCACGGAAAAAGCTAAAACAAAATTTTATACTGGATTTGTTATTTCACTTTATATAAAGGAATTAATTATTTTATTCAGAAAAGTCTCGTTTAGAATCATCTTCGAAAATAAACTAAACGAATTTCCGTAATAATATCGAAGGGGTGAAGATTTTTAAAATCTTGGCAACGTAAAGCATAGATACGTAACGAAAGTCATCAAGTTTAAACACGAGTCATTAACATAGAATTCGTCATATAAATGTAACATGTACAATGACAACTATTGCGGTCCTTAAAAGATCGATGCACCGAATATTGAAATTATATCACGATTATGAATTCCATTTGATCGTGAAGCACTAACGCATCGAAATTAGTAACATATAGAGGCAGGAATTATCGTTCAAACGAACACGTACCGTGATATTACATCTTTAATTAGATCGTAATAATTTAATTTGACGTGTCATCGCGATATCGCGCCATTGCGTTCCCATAATTGTAATAATCTGACTAATTAATCGTTTACATCGTCCACTCAAAAGTCTGCATAATGCAAGGGTTGAAATAAGTAATGATAACGGGCGGTTCATCGTTCATTCCGTAAACCACAACGGAAATGCGTGCTCGCGGCGAATCTAGACTTATCAAAGTTTGAAATAATAATTATTTCGAGAGATCCTTTCTTTTTTCATAAAATATTTTACAAACGGCAAATGTTATTATGACAATTCTCAACGAAAGTCAAACTATTTATTCTGTTCAATTCGCAATTTTTATTTTCAATCGGTCAGTCTCTTCAGTAAAGTTAAATGAAATAAACAATAAATAAAGAGTTTTCGAGACTCTTGTTTGCAGATTCGCATGAATTGGTGACAAGTATGGTCGTCCATGGTACTAAAACTGAAAAAAAAAAATATGGCACCATTAGAGTACAAATCACTCCACTAACGATCTTTCGGCGCGAAACACTAAATCATCCAGCTGTCGGGAAAGCAATTTGGAGGAGGCACAATATTTTCAGGGATACTCGAGGAAAACTCGAAAATTCCATTTCGACGTCCATGAACGTTTTGACTGCCGTGCGTTTCGAATAAATAGGAGATGATGTATCGGCAGTAAAATAATACCGCCGAATTCATCTGTTTATGGTAGGTGAGCAGACGCCTCTCAGGACGAAATTGCAGTCCTTCCTTCCTTCCTTCCTTCCTTTCCATCGTGGCCTTGAAACCTTCGCACACGTAACGTCGGCGATCGGTCGATCGTAAAGTCTCTACTTATTGCAATTCCCTACTTTCGCTTTTACGGTGTGACAGTCGGATTACGAAGGCGGTGTCGAGCCTCGTAAAACCAGCAATAATCGTAATTTACATCTGTTCCATAACACGTGATTTACGAGGCTTAAGGATTTTCATAAGCCACGAATAGGTATCGGTGCAACGAGTTGTTGAATTATACGTACTGGGTTCTTGAATATAATAACGCGTGGAATTTTGCTTTATCGCGTCGAAGAATACACCGCTTATAAAACGATCGTGGTCTCTGTCCCACGGCTTTATTATCATAACTTAATCAAGCTGAATCTTCGAGTGCTGCGATGCGAATAATGAACGTGTTTGCATGGGAAGCAGTTTCGTTGATCCCGAGGCACGTGATCGGAACTTAAAGTATTAACTAAATTTAGATGAGCTTGATGATTCATTTTTTTAGCGAGGACAATGCAACGTCAGTGATCGTAGCATTTTCGATTAATTAATCTAGAGTTAGCAACACTTACATTTTCGGACAAGGTATTTCAATTACAAATATGAATAAAACCAAGTCAGGAACCAGATGAAATATGAAAGTCTGGATACTATTACCATAATCGGTATGGGAGGATTAGCGACGTTAGATGCAAATGAATCGTACAATAAATTACGATTAACATTTCGAACCTTTTGGAACCCCTTTAGCGGCACAATTTGTTGAATATACTACAATTAAAGAAGCTCGTAGCAATAAAACAATCGTTCCTCCTATCCGTTCCTATTTATTTTCATCTTACATTTACCACGAAAACGTGAATTTTATCGCACTGGAATGACCTCTCCTACTACAAAATACTTGTAATAAACCGCTGCTTATATCCAGAACGAATCGATCATCAAATTATTTTTGGCATTCCTAAATTATATCTTCCGAATAAGAATAATTTAACGAAATTCCATATTTTCATCCAGCAGCTGAAAATGCATAAAATAGTAACGTTCGAAAATGGACATTTTTGTCGGTAGAGAATCCAGAAACAACTATCGAATAAACCTCTATCGATTTGCGTTATTTTTTCCATACCTCAATATTTTACATTATTTTGTGTTATGTACGTCGGTGTATACTACTTTTACGAAGAAAAAAAACTTTCACGTTTCCTGTTTTGTTAATTTTAGACAGAGACTTTCACCTCACCATACAGATAGTGGTTTGTATCCACTAACAATATATTTCCAGAAAGTCCTTACTTTTCATTCGAAAAAAGTGACTACCCCCCCTCTAAATCAACTATGAACCGTTCATTGTAGAAAATCGATTAACGCCACAAAACAAAAAGTTGAGAAATGCGATCAAAATGGCCTGCGAAATAAATTATGTATAATTCAACGGCCATCAAAATTTTGTCGCTTAATGGCGTTAACCTTCATTATTCAGTAAAGTTATTATAAATACAAAAAGTTGACTATACCCAGTGCCTTGACACTTAAATTTCAGATTTTCCGAAAAGCGGAGTTAATCGATTTGTGCAGTGAACGGCTCGTATGCGTTTTATTTTCGAGTACTGCACTCTTTCGGTCAATACGGCCCTTGAGGGGACACGCGTTTTTCCAAGACACCCTATCAATTCATTACGACGTCGCAATCTACCTACGCGAATTTCATGAAATCCCCGGAGCACCTTGGGCCGCTCGTCGATCATGTTTGCGACTAAGCCTGGCGTCGGGACACGGAGGAGGAAAAAAAGCCTGAACACCTTAACGACCCGCGCTCCTCTTACCAGCGACGACCATACGGAAACACAATTACAGAGTTTTCACCGCTGGAGCTTTCGCGAGACAGGGGCAAGACGTTGAATTTCTTGCCGCGTTTCTGGACCCGTCTCGCTCGTAGCTTCTTCTCCACCCTTTCTCGGTTTTTCTTTCGCCCCTCGCGATCCGCCAGCGAACGCAGGGATACGGTTTTGTCCGGCAGGTAGAACTAACGAGCGCGCCTTCGAAACTTTTCAAACCTATTTCACGTCGGTCGTGTTTCAGCGCGTGTTTCCACCTCTGAAGTCCGCGGGTCGAGCCAGTTTTTGCCCAGGTCATTTAGGTCGCGGTCATAATGCCCGATGAGGAGGGGCGCGACGAGCTTCGTTTGTTCGCATTATAATGCGGGAATAGCCGAAGTGACAGGCTTTCACCGACTGCAATTTGCAGAAACCTCCGTCGAACCTCCTACCGGAAATTACTCGATATTTTAATCTACCGATAAAAACGGAACATCATCAAATTTTCTGTCAGGCGATATAATAACGCGTAACGAAATTGTGGTTCGGTAGACAGGAATTCGCGTGAAATTTCTGCTACTCTGCAAGGAGGTCAAACCAAGTCCTTCGTCATTTTTATATATTTTTCTTTACGATTAATTCATTCACTTTTTATGACTTCCACGGTCAGTACATACAATATAAAAATTGGGAGCGTATGTACATAATATCGCTAGCTTTAAAAATATTCGCGAAACTTACCAGCCAGCGGAGGCTCGACGATGTTACGAGCACATCTAGTATAACGCAAAACACCGACAACAAATAAGTATAAGGTTTCGGCGTAGTTATTTGGCTGCCGCGATGGCGATCCGTGGCGACTGCATTGAGCCCATTGCACAGAGGCCTCGTACGACGTGAAAGCGTAATTACTACGGCAGCCGGTTCAACGAAGATGAACACGTTCACCTCCACGGCTGGCAGCCTCTCCCGTCTGGTCGGTCGTTCGCGCTGCCCGTCCTACAAGATGTCTCTTTCCTCTTTATTCTTCTCTGGCCGCCGCTACTCGCCCGTCCTCCCGTCAACAGATCCCCTTTCAACCCCGAACGACTCATCGAGGGTGAGAAACACAGAGGATAGCCCCGTGTAACGGCGCTCCAGCACGGCCTACCGCAGGGTAGTCGCACACACCTATCCCTCCGTCTTTTTTCCTCCTCCGCGACCCTTGCCCATTAGAACGGCCCTACGTCTTTTTTTTCCTTGCACATCCTATCGTTAGTCTAACGCTCTATTACGTGGCGTTTCCTTCGGATAATGTCTTCTCTTAAGTGGCGATCGTTGTTCGTTAGGGAAGTGTGAATTTTAGACCGTTCGTGTAATAAACCGACGCCCATAGCCGCGGAGGACCTGAAACACCGGTGTTTACCAACTTTCACGGGTTCTGAGGACGGCTTCTCGAAGGGAAGGGGTGGAAGACCATTCCTCGCATTAAGTACCTATTGTGTTGTGTTGCATGCTTGATTGGGAACGGAAGATGCTTGCCAGAAGTAAAAAGAAAGCAAACGAATAAACGCGTACCATTGGTAATTAAAATAAATTGTTAAAATATCAGAGTTCGTAGTCGTCGCTCCAGTCCCCGGAATTGTTACAATTACAGCTTCAAAAAATTTGCGTATACCAGACATCATGACTTTGCGCGTCGTCGCCAATCACCCGCGCATTCAGCCTCGATCTACCAATGAGAAGTCGAAGCGCGTCTACCCACTCGCGGTAACACGGCCCATGTTCCTTAGAAGCCACCGTATTACCGATTTCCGTGGTTCCATACGGCGGAACATGGATCGTCGAAGTTCGAAACCACCGAGACGGTGTGTTACAATCGCGGGCGAAGACGAATTTCGATCGAACCCATCAGAAGCCTTCGTCGATTGAATTCATCCGTATGCAATCTACGTGCCATTAGGTCTTATAACGGTTCTCCATCGGATAAGCTAGCGTTCCATTAGCCCTGCGCGTAAATCTAATCGAAATGCCACGCGCAGTGTGCAACAGAAAATCCGACGAGTCGAGTTCACACTCGCGAGCATGAATGCCAGCATCTGAAATTCAGGTGTGACGCGCGACAGGTGTGCCTGGTGTAACGAACGGTATTACACGAGGTGGAAAAACGTGGGATGATGAGTCTAAGGACACATCTTGGAAATCAAGAGCTGTTCAGGGACACGAAGCTAGATCGGTATTGTAAGAACGCAAGAAGAAAGAAAAAAAGATTCGAGTAGGAGAGGAATCTTACAGACCACGAGTTCGAGAGTGAAAGTTCCATCGGCTTATCCGCTACTTTGCCAAATACACGCTCAATCGATGCATTAAAGGGTCCCATGGACCACGTTGCAACAAGGAACCAACATTTCCATGAGACCTGTCGAAAAGTTTCGCCGATAGGATTTGACAAACCCGCCGCGACCGGTCCCCTAAGTCTACCAGAGCTACTCTATCGGCAGGACTGTCGTATAATTCCATTAGTTGCTCGAACGTGGGCGTTTCCCACGTTTGTCGTGTCGCTGAAGCAGAGAAAGACCGGGGTGTCGTTCAAAAAGTTTCTCGATTACAACCACTTTGCGCGATTAGTGCCGCCAAGTATTCGGGTGCCGCGTTTCTCCTCGCAGTGTGTACCCTCGACCGACTGCGCACTCGACGACGAGCATCGTGCTGCGAACTACTTCTAAGTTGAAAATATTTGCGTATATCCTTATTACGAAGTTTCTTGATCGAAGAGACTACCGCGAAGGGAGGCAGGGAAGAAAGTTTGCAGAAACTGTTGGTAGAGAAGTAAAGAGTTTTCCGAGTCTATACGATCGTTTAAAATATTTCTGAAAATTTTTAAACGTGCAGGAATGGGGAAGATGAACGTATGCGAACAGTGAAAGGGATGTTCCTTAATCATAGGACGAGGAGGTAGTTGAAACAATTGCTTTACTTGGGAGGTACAACTTGAAAACTGTTGATTTCTAGGGCTATGCTTACTAATCTTGCCTCAAATTATGTCTTTAATAACTTTCGTGTACAATAGAACCTAGTTTGCTGCAGGCAAGCGAGATTAAAAATCCTGCAGTTGTTCCAAACGAGGAGGAATCCCACTTACACGGTACACCCTGACTGTTTACGTTGACTAGAACCAGTTACTTCTCCCTACAACTTCACTGGATGTTAAATGACCACCCCTTACCGCTTGTCAACGCATTTTAATGAACGAGGGTCTCGTGCAATAATCAAGATACTTAACTTAATACGTCACCAGTTGAAGATCTTATCAACAGGCCATCGGTTAAAACTTCAGCAGCTGAAGATATCATCAACATGCCATTTCATGACTATGAAACTAGAAAAAGCGAACTTATACTAATATTCTACCCTCATTTCCAATTGTAACTGCACTCGACAATTTATAATTATTGTTAGATGAAGAAGTCATTTAATTATATTATGACTCATATATGTATATAAATGTTGAACATTGTAACATTGTAAAAATAAATAATAATAAAAATGCACTCGACAGTCATCTTAGTTTACTTTTTCTCCTTAAGCTCTTAATGAAAAGTGTAATCTACGCGTAGAGTTATTAGTCCAAGCAAATAGAAGGGAATCCATATTTGGGTAAGTCCTCGCGAAAGCCGAATAAGATTCTTTACGTGGACCAACATCTGGCTGAACTCGTTCCTGGAATAGCTCGCAATTTATTACTATAATGCGTCTCTGTTCCTAGTAATTGCGATAAGCGTTATTCATTTCGCTAATCCTCCACTCGCCGACGTTTAGACGAATCAAAGGTCCGCCAGTTGGTATCGTCCGATGACGCGATGGTCGTAACAATCGCACCCTCTAATCCTTATTAGGATAATAAGGTGGACGCAAAGGTCGTACGGGTCTTAGGGGCCTTGCCAAGCATCCATAACCGGTGAAAGCGGTTGTCCTGGCGGAAATGTTTATCCCACGAAGTGGCGAGATTTGGAACGCTGCCACTTGCTCTACATACGTGAACTGCAGCGCCAAGCAGCCATTCGCATTTCGCAGCACACACCCCGCGATTTACACCCAGATTGCATTACACGATCTTGAACAAGCTCAACCCCTTATCCTAGTCTCGATCCCCGTCCTCATCGGTTGAATATTGTATTTTACGTCTACGCGTTCTCAGCCTTTTATCCCGCGAGCTCGTGGCCGGCTCTAGACTTCGATTTACGCTAAACCCATGGAGAAAAGAAGCGGCCCCGGGGGTTCGTCTTTAATTTTATTAGCTGTTTCGAATATGCTACCACGGGAACGGAGAATTTACTCGTGGTTGAAAGTGTTTTCGTGCGTCGAGCCTTTCCAAGATACGAAGGACGCAGGGAGTGCATCCTGGAGTTCCTGATTTCCAATCTTTTGATATTTTTAATTTAACGATGAACCGATTGAATTTAGTTTTCCTTCGGGGGTTGTAGCTATGTTTGTTTGTGGCTGCAGTACGGGTTTAGTACACATAATATGATAATAACAAGGAAGAAATTAATTTTATTTTTTCTAATTTGGTACAGAAGACCCTGTTAAATAGATCTACCTCAGAGTTGACTATTCATAAAAAGAACTTTGTAAAAATATACTTGGGGGACCTGTAAAGCATAAGTGACCAGGTCCCCTTTCAATCTCTGAGAGGCTCCGATCGTAACTCATCCGTTTCTTTTATTGCATGGATCAAGCTCGCGAGCAGCGTCTATTGTGTTTTATGGAAATGCGCCGCTCGTAAACGGAAGGATTACAACATAACTTGGAGCCAGCGGCGTAATGCATGGCCAGTAGTCAATAAATTTCTAATTTTCTGCTATCTGCGTCCGCCTACCGTTATAAGCCCCCCTCGCCGGCACGGCGTGGAGGGCGGGGGGGATTAATTTAAAAATGGAATCTCTCTCTTGCTAGAAATATTTCTGGGTATTATCTGTGAAATGTGTCACGGCTGCAATATGCGCGCGTATTACGATACATCGGCCGCAACACCGTTTCCCGATACGGTGGTTTCTTGTTTACATGAACATCATAGCTTGAAACGCAATCCCCAGGACAGCCCAGCGGAGGGGAAAAAATGCACACGGACAATATCATCGTGAATATCGTGAACGAAAAACAAAAAGGTCATCCCCCGCTTCGCAAAAATACTCGTGAAACCTTTTATAGGGAAAATTGGTAACAGATTTGGACAATTGCGTTTATTCCGTGCTACGAGCGACGTTCATTGGAAATCTAATTAACACGAATCTCGTTAGATTTTACCATGGCGGACGAATTGAATTCATTATGTGCTAAGTAACGTTAAACGAAAAGCGTTTGTCGATGATCGTTTTCCTTTTCTTTTACGAAATATTTACATGCTATTAACCGCCACGATCGTGCGCGCCACTGTCGTCGATCTGTACCCGGCGAATGAAGAAAATTGAAAGTTGCACGTGTGCACATATTCGAGACCGAATATTTGTTGATACGCCTTGGCGAACACTGTGATACAAGAGTAACGTGAATTCTTGATTAAATAGCCAACGGCGCATGGCGATATGGAGTGGACTTTTCGTACCGTTCTTCGGTTCTGCCATAAATCTGTATGGACTCATGTCGGCGTGCTTTCCAACAAGTTTCACTTTCGACTTAGTCCGTCGCGGAGAATCAAAATATTTTATAACTTGACTTCGACTTCGTCTCAACTCCTGTTCAAGGGAGTAATCGTTCAAAAATCAGTAGTGGCTTGAGATTTTGGAGGATCACAGTGAATTCGCTCTCTTTCATTTAAAAGAGTTCCTTTTAAAATTCGTGAAAATCTCTGATTTAAAAATTGTAGCGATAACTGAAAGTCGCAAGGCTTTCTTAAATACTCTACTTTTTATATTGTAATTCAGGCAAAAATGGAACTCACATCTTTCGTAATTTTCTATCATCATCAAAAGGAAGTCCAGAAAGTTCGTGTCAATTTTTAAGAAAAATTCATAGGCACGTTTGAATACAGTAATAATAAATATATACAATATTGGAATATATGAAATGTAATTAAATATATTAAATATTACATAGATTTTTCCCCCTTTTAAGGGCTGTATACATGTTATTCGTTTTCAACCATTATATTCAGATTTGTACCACTTACCAAACATCGACATAGACATTCCAAACAACCCAATAGAATGGTGTAGATGACGAGGGCATTTATTTTTTTTTCGTTAAAAAACAAATTTTACCGTTTCCTCGTTAACTCGACGTTAGTTTAAGCATCCCGCAAATTTCTTTTTAGCATTGCGTACGGTCGTCGAAAAGACAAGGTAACCGGATCCACCGCGTTAAAGTTTAAAAGTTTCCTGGTCTGGCGCTGGGTTATATTTCACGTAGTGTATCGCGGACGTGCTTACATGCACGGTGCATAAACGAGCGTCGCGTTACACTTCAGGAACGTAAAATTCTTGCACTCGAAAACAACGGGGGTGGCTGAAAAATCGTTCTTTCTGTAATTAATACCGTAATTTATTGCGAAGCAACGCGCCCTGGCGGTGGTGAAATAAAAGAAGCGGGCCAATTCTTCTGTTAATTAACGTAACTGTTTTCGGTAACGTGATCGTAAACTCCTCGGGGCGAGGGCAGGGGCGAAAAATCGTAAACATTATAATTGCAAATGAGTAGCGGGATCGTTTCGTTGTAGCAAAACGCGCGTCGCAAACGTACTTTACCTTACTCTACGAATAATACGATGTTTTATTGGTAGTAAATGTTGGTTGTTATTGTGACGTATCCGTATTACAAACGTAGCAAGACGAGCGTAGCTTAAATAGCTTTTATTTAAACGTTTCGACCATGGACGAGGAAACTGTGCTCCGAAAGTTCTGATTCTTTTGAAACTGCTTTTGAAGAGGACCAAAATTCAGCGTTTACATATTGAAATCAGACACATTTAAACTACGCTACTATTTCAACTTGCTACCCAGCATTATTTAAAATATACGCCACCCATAAACCGACGGAAAGCTGACTTTTATTCCAGAGACAAAAGGAAGCGATAGCAAAGATTCCCTCTAACCGACGTCGATGGAAGATGGACTCTGTTCCCTACGACAGAAATTAACAATAAATCCATGCTTCCTGCGCGGGGGAATTGTCTGCCGTAAATAGCGGTGCTTTTGCTTACCTTACGTTCTTCATCGATATTCCTACCTTCGCTTTTCCGGATAAAAAGAAAGCTTCATGGTTCTCTGGAGAACGCGTATACATATCGTACACATGTTCGCGGATAAATTTCACCAGGAGGAACACAAGGCGGGGAAATAAAAGCTTGTATCGGTTGAAAATCCGCCACGATCGAGCAGAGGCATGGATTGCCGATCGTTTCGTGTCACGGAACACTCGTCGATTATCGAGCGTAACCTATCTATGTAGAAACGTAGCACGTAAAACGTTCGTTTTCACGTGGCCATAAATCTCTACTTCGCGATGACAACACGCTTGATAAACAGAGATTCGTGTCGTAACACGTTTCAATAAGCAAGGTGGTTCCAGTGTTGTCATCCAATTTTGGTGACTTTTACCGTTTCGAGAGGAATTATTCTTGTTTGTTGAGTCACTTTCGATACCCACCTGTAGGTCATCAGTCTGTACTGTAAATAATAGGTGAATAAATACAACACGAAAGAAAGTTTATGTCACGGCAACGCAACATCTGCGATTGGGGTATCATGCCAAGGCGACGTTAAAGTATCCACGATGCGAAACGTCGCGACAGCGAATGTCACGGTATTCAAAGTCACGACTTGGAGTCACGTAAAAACGGACCTTATCTCTCGTGATAGGCTGACTCAGCCACGGCAAAGGGACGCTAGATCGACTCTCTTTTCGCTTTAGGAAAATTTCAATTACTCGCTCGGCGATGCAATATCGGGTAACATAAATATCGCATTGACAGGCCGGTAAATAGGGATTCATTGTAAAAACATCTAATGGCCGCGATAGAGGGGTGCCCCGTCGGGGGTCGCCTTCCATTCGGTTCCATGGTGGGCTACGAAGTAACCCCAACAGTACCCCCGGGTGTGTCGAACTGGATACCATGGGAGGTATGGAGTCGGTGAACGGAACAGAACGAATCTTTGCACGTGTTAAAAATATGGGAACGACTTAATATATGGTCGACACCGTAAGTTACTTCGTTTTTTGCTTTTTCATAAACATGCACCGTAACGAGAGGTTCCAGCACTTTGACAACCGACTGCGTCACGCCTGGCAGAGCACGGAACACCGCACGTTTCTCGTGAATTGCACGCTGTAATATAACTTGACTGAGTCGACATATTCTCTTGCTTGAAATTTCGTCAAGTTGGATGTAAGGATTAGTTATTTTAACTATAAGTCATTTCGTATTTATTTTAATTGTATTATTACTCACATACGAATATAAATGTTGAACATGTAATTTACAGTGATCGATAATGGCTTACAACCTAATGCAACAATAAATAAATAAACAAATATATATATATAGAGATTCTTAATTTAGAGGTTTTATCTGAAGTTGCTAGCCTTCTTTATACATGAGAACTATTCTTGGCATTGGTTTCATAATAATGATGTGTAAGGATGTGTACCATCCGTGTACACGGTAATGATCAACGCAATGTCTGTTAATATTATCTATGATTTTAGCTTTATGCATACATACACGGTTAGTACGACGACGCGTATTGTGCATACAAAGAGGTAAATCTACCCGTTCCGTAGTCCAGCGATGCATCGTAGTAATTGGTAGATCTGCTCGATCCGTCGACAACGTGTCAAACAGACGTCCGCCATGTTGCATCAACATAATTTTCGCATGAATATACTTGTACCTGCGACGGTAGTCCCATCGTCCGCTAACTTTTGAAAGAACAGCGTGTCGGAGGAGAAAGTAACGGCAACTCCTGTCTCGGTTTTAAATATTAAGTTCACGAAGCTGATGCAACTGTTTGCTCCAGCATCGTGAAAAACGTCCGCACCGTAACGACAAAACTTTCGCCGAGATCCACCGTAAAAACGTAGTTCCAACGACAAAGGGGATTTCTCATTGTAAATTCATAGTAGGCGAAGAACCCCGAAAGTGTTTCAGGGCGGCCAGAATGAGAAATGTGGGGCGATCTCGGGGCACCGCCTAGGACCAATCAGGCCGTCCTTTCGTCGTGTTAAAACTACTGGAATGGCTTAAACGGTTCTGCGATTCGCAAAGGGCAAAACTGTATAGGGTCGCTCGACGTGAACTCCACCCGTGAGCCGTCGTTATTCAAGTGTTACACGAACACGTTATACTACTTACTCCGCTACTTGCCTCTTGTATTGCTCCGCCAGGAACCGTATTGCTTTTGCCCACGAGTACTACTACGCTTTGCAAGACGAACATGTCTTCTCCGGTGACGTCTACCATTTTTTAGACCAGGAAACATTAAATCGAAAGACTGATGAAACGATGGATAAATTATGTTTGTTTTGTTGCTGAATGGTTTTCATTCAAAAGCAATCGTAGGAGGAATTATTGTAATATGCTATGTACTTTCTATAATTTTTTTTGACAACTCGTGCCTTTCAGTTTCTCACGAAATGAGAATTCAAGAGAAATATGGAATGAGAAATATTCGTGTATCTGAAATTACAATTTACAGTATAAAGCTTGGCTTTACACATACGATGTACGTTTTATCTAGAAAGGTTCTTCCTCTTTTACAAGAGATCAACGTGTATCTCTTCTTTGACGCAGAAACAACTGGCACAGGTTAACAGAAAAGATCCCACTCTTGTTCGTGATAATACTCAACCACATATATCACGCTTGACACTTCGAAATCCAACTACCTAACCTTCAGTATAATCTTCCGCGCGATTCGTCATACACTTCGGATTCTTCTCTCATTCTGCAACCACGTGTATTTAAACAGTCTTCCAAAAGCAAGTCAAGAGGAAAATTGTGAAACAATTTCTTGCAAATGGGATCAAACGGAATGCTCATTTTGTTTTCTCAAGGAAGTACATAATTGGAGCATTCGAAATTGTAAGCCACCGCTGATTCACTCTTCAGATAAGTCCATTTTCTGTGATATATTCAAATGTAAAGTACGAAGAAAGTTTATTTTCATTTTTTTTTTTACTCTTATAACGTTGGATAAAACTCTCGAACAATCTTCTTGAAGAGAAGCAAAGCCAGAGAAAATGCTCCTACAGAATTCATAGAATCCAGAACTTTAGCTTTCCATGCAAATGGAAATCAAAACCAAGGGAGCACAAGCGTCTCGATTGAAACAGCGAATGCTTGGATCGGAAACGGGTAAGATTCTTACCTAGATGAAATTTTCGAATAGCCAAACAATCTTATATGAGTTCTACATTCGTATTCGTTTTAAAGAGCATCCAATCTCCCCAACTGATAGACACCATTCAATGAACAAGACTCGAACAGTAATCGAGATCGGAATAATTGAGCTTCTACCTTAGTCGTCGTCTATTATTCAAACACACCGCAGAAGATAAAATATCTTTTGCTAAAAATCCGTAAAATATCAGATGACTTTTTCGGCCAATCATCCACAGGACACTTCATAGAAGTCAAAATTACGCGCATCAAAGTTGGACATACAAAATACACGCATGAACACTTACTAAACAAACTACCCACTAGTTTAAAGGAAGCATGGAGCACAAAAGGAAACTTACACAAAATAATCCAACTACTTAATACACATGTTTGTACCAACATCTAACAAGAAGGATAACCACATAAAAGGCTGTCGCTAATAACCAAGAGTTGATGCTACGTTAAATATGTAAAAAAAGAAATATCTTTGTTCTGGTACGAGGGTTAGGGACATTTTCATCCATCAGCGCAGCACGGTCGCGTTAACCGTGCGTAGAGGAAGAAAAAGTGGCCTCATTCGAGCAGGAATATCCGTCGATGGAACAACAATTCGGAACATGGTGGCACCAAACCAACTTTTCTCGTTTTCATTCATTTTTTTTTTTTTTTTTTTTGGTTCTTTCACGTAGATTTGATTCTCGCCTGGAGCAACGACGCCAGCGACGCCGGTTTCGCCGTCGGTGTATGCCATTTATCGGTTGACCCACTCATCCTCGCGATAGAATCCGGCGCACGAGTCCGATTTCCCCTGTAACCCCCGGTTTATTGGTGGGGACCCGATCATCCCTTTGTGAAACCCCATTGTGAGCCATCGGTCCACGTAAACGAAATTGCCGAGGGGCGACGCAGGGATTGAATACAAAAGCGAATATAGCGTCTGGGCGTGACTGGCGACGATTCGCCGCGGCTTCGGCCGTTTTCACGCTACAGTTGCCCAAAAACTGACCCCCTTCGATCGACTCGTCGTTTCCTTACCGATACAGCCACCTTTTTCTCGCGGGTTATCTCCGTGACAAATTATCCAACGCAATATCGTTTAATCTCCGACGCAAGCAACGCGCCTACACTTCGGCTTTCTGCTTCCTGCTTTTCTTCTGCGGTCGTTTTGCCTCTCCCTGTTCGCTTTTTTCCCTCTTCTTTATCCAATCGATCGCGCGGAAAAAGTATTTCTTTTCCCTTCCGGCAGCTCAAGGTCGGTTGGATTAATCCCTTAATGAGCGTTTTTTTTTCCTTGAACTGACCAAGATCGATCGATACGTTTGTTTGGATTGCAGTATAATTTGAGAATGTATTATAACGAAGATAGATAGGATAGATTATATATAACGTGCCAAATTATATTGCGTTTGTAAAGGATCAAACGTCCTTGATTTTTGTTCGTGTTTCTTGTTCGAAGGCGAATTATCCTGATCACGGAATTGCAAGGAGCAATTGGATTTAGTCGCTCAATTAATCAGCGTTACCAACGCGAAAATCGATGAAACATCCACCGTTACGCGGCCACGTTGCTCTTACTCCGCGACGCAGAATTCCATTTATACGCGATGAAAAATTGGGAAAATCGGTTTTTATTGAGTCCAATTTGCCACGCTAATTATCTATAATAAAATTATTCTAGCCGTCATTCGACCCATCTCAGAAAAAATTTGTCGATACTTGATTCAGATCACCCTGTGTATTCGCAAGGTTTTTAGTTTTTACTCAGCTAGCGAATTTCTCGCGGGTTCGTAGATAAACACGCGCTATCGGGCGCACGGATGATGAAATTGAATTAAAATCGATACTCTATTGTTCTTTCCATTTTCTTCCGTGACGGATCACCGGTCGGATGATTGTCTTTGTTATCGGGCGTTTCGAGCACGGAAATCGGGCACGGTTACCTTCTAAAAAATTGATCTCCAATGAAAATTCATTCGCTGGTCGGGGAGCCCGATACGGCAACGGTGTTTAATTCATCGGCGTCAATCACAATTTAACTCGTTGATTAAATTCCATGCGCGATGGTGCCGAATAAAGTTTCGTTTTTGTCGACGGGGTCGCTTTTTCCCCGCGGGAGCTTGTCAAAACGCTCGAAACGCTCGCGGGGTTGATAATTAACATCCCGATTTTCCTTTGAAATTGATACTTAAAAATTATTAATAACGCGCTACGATGAAACGCAGCGTGTCGAGAGTAGGTCAAATACTTGCTACATTTTATGAAAGCCTACACGGAACATCTGAACGTTACATGGGCATGGTTGGAACGTTCGCGTGCGTATGCATGTTCCGAATTGCGAAAACCCTCGAGCGTACTACAGAGAATAACTAGGGATACTCGCGAGGAACATCCTCGAAGTCATTTCATTTTTGCAAGTTTTCGACTCATCAATGAAAGTTTTATTCCATGTACATTCCATTCCTCTTTCACTCACTGTGTCTCCTATTTTCAATACCGTTTCATTCGTATCTTACACATACTTTTCCTTTGAACAAATTTGACAAATATCTTTTATTGGTACAGTTATGTACACGAAGAGGTGCCTATCACAATGTTTTAAAACATTTTACTTGCTAATTAGTGAGCGTGAAGCCAATTATTTTCGAAAGTCAATTTCATTAGAGAAAATATTTCCAGAAGTAATCAGACGTAAATGGATCCAGGAATCAAGAAGAGATTTAGTGCACGGCAAGGTCCCTCTCCCTAATAGCGATTTCCAGTCAACGAATCGAGCGACGGTTATTTCCGACATGCAAGGAAGAAGAATTACTTCCAGCATCCGAAGTATAACCACTGTGACGAACTTCAGAAGCCTCCTCATTGGCATGGGGTCTCTCCTTAACGACCCGCCATCGATGGGCGCAATCTTCGTACGGCATAAAGGTGGATTAGGCCTACGACTCCAGATTCGATCCTAGCGAATCGAATTATCCTCGGGATCAACGCAGGAGGCGTGCTGTGTGTACGTGATCCTGAAATTTTATGAACGTGATTAGTCACAGACGGTCGCTACCGATGCTACTTTCTATGCTACATTATTAATACATGATTCCTCTTAACATATTCTGCAACAAAATGGCTTCGAGTGCATAGGGCTAAATATAATTGTTTCCCGTGACCTTTTTCCTAAAATTACGTTAATTGATGTTAATTTTAGTCTTTTTTGTGACTAGCCGTAAATAGGAATGTTCGCAAACGTTTTAAATATTGGGTAACGTGACCAAAACAAGTTCAAAGGAGCTTTTCGTTACCGAATATTGCACGCAAACGAGGACATTTCAAACTCCAAAATTAGTGAACAGGAAACTTATTAATTTGGAAGCTATTTCAGTGGGAACGAATTCCACTGCGAATTGTTTGATCCAAGCTTTAACAGATCTCTCCCTCGCGCGGCTGTCACATACACATACGCGAGAGATCATGATTTATTCAAGAGCAGTCACCGAACGCAAAGCGTTCTATATTTCTAAGTGCGCCCGGTGTACGTGCTAATAACCACTCGTCTAAGTAAATCACAAAGTATAAATTTTAAATAGGAGTGCCAGACGATCATCTCCCGGGAAGCCCGGATAAGAAGTCTGGAAGACTTCAGACAGACTTATCGGGAAATTTTTCATTATCCCTGTAAGAATTAAGCATTCGATCGTCAGAGTTCCTAAGTACACGAAGAATCGTATCGTAACACAAAGAGGTATTACCGTTTCTGGTAATAGACTTCTCGAGGGGGGTGACGGGGGGCGGGGTGGGATAGAAAGGGTAAGAAGTTTCGATAAGCCGCTTACAGGGAATTGAAAAGGCATCGATTGGCTTTGACCCACCGGCGCCACTGATAACCCTCTTAAATTTCGTGGACCGTCGCGCGTCGCTTATTAAGAGGTTGCACCCCTGTAGGAGGTGGAAGAAACCGAGTTCTAAACAAACTTTTTCCTTTTTCGTTAAGTAGAAATTCTCAGCAGTAGCTTGCGTCTGGATTAATGAGGAACCTAAAGGAACTAACGGAGATACGAATTTTTCTAATCGATTCTTTATCAGTCTCCCATATGTAAGTTTAACGAAAACAATACGAATACAACGTAGGGTGTTTTAATACTCCTTAATCAACCAAATCAATATTACGATATATTCGACTTTTTGGGTATTTTTAGTTTGAAGCTAAACACATCTGTTATTAAGATCTGAGTACTTGATAACAATAAGAAAATTCGAATTTATAAAAGGTTGTTTTCAAACTGGCAATATTGAAAGTAATCAATTTTTATTTTACACTTGCCGTAACCAACAATGTTCTCCAAGAGCCACTGAAAGTAAACCTACCGACGAGAGTTATCGAATCGATCCTATTGCCTTACGGACCCCATTTCTAGAAAGCTCCGCCATTGTTTCCTAGAGTGGCCGAGCGTTTCCTCGTACTTCCGACTAATCGTACACGATTCTGCACAACCGGGTATTACGATCGCGACACACCCACGCGCCGTCTACGTGGCGCCTTTGTATATATTTCTGGGACCGAAATGGCGGGCGAATGGCGGCCCACGTACGACCGTAGCGACTGTTCAACCGAATTCGTGGCAATTGTAACGGACATCGCCGACCGAGTGAGTTACAGTACGGTGGATTTCCGGTTTCTTATCCCACGCGGCCGCCATTGTAACGCCGGGTGGTAACCAGAATCGTGTTTTGTACGACCGCGATATTTTACCTGGCTATGACACACCGAAAGAAGGAGCAGTCTCACCACCGTTCCACGCAAAATGACGGAGTTTCGGGTAGTGGGAGGAGGCGGTGGTAGGAGAGGAGTACGTCGTACAAATGGGTTGTCATTCATTTTCACTGGCTACCTCGGGATTCTGATTCATGCCCCCCCGCCGTTTCATATTACTCATATAAAAGGAACGCGTGTGCAGCTCAAACAAAGCTCGATTCACCTGACGCTGAGTTCCGAGCTGCTTCGAGTTCCTGTGACACGCATGTCACGGGAACCTTCGTACCCCGAGGGACGAACTGTCCGCGCCCGATTATCTCATTTGAATTGCAGCACAAATTGTCTCCAAGTTTGTGTCCATTAAGAACAGCTGTTTTAATTCTTTTGAAAGAATTTTTTAATTCTTTTGAAAGAATTTTTTAGTTTTTCTAGTCATAATAAGTATTTACATCTTAATAACAGATGCGTTTAACTTGGAACTAAAACCCCCAGAAAAGTAAAATGTATTAGAATATTGATTTGGTTGATTGACCCATTCACTGCCAGATAAATTTAAAGCGTTTGTTGTTTTAAAAAGAAAATTTACAATTTTCTTTTACGATATTTCGTGACTCAAGAGGCTATAAATTTATTTTTTGAGTAATTGCAATCAATTTAAATTACGAGACATCTCATAGTGACAATGAATGGGTTAAGTAGTATTAGCCCTTTGAGTACCAAGAGCGATATATCGCTGCTCGAATCTGTAAGTGCAATAATTCATTAAAATTTAATGATAAAGGAAGTCTAACATGTTTTTAGTATCGTGTAAGAATTTCATGAACCTTAAATTAAAATTGATCGAAATATACATTTTTGTTTACAATCATGCATCTTTGCTTAAAATTGTCTGGCATTTCTCGGATACGTATAAAAAATTCATCTGGCACTCAAAGGATTAAAATATGTATCCTACGTCTTCTTTTGTCTAGAAATATCCAGAGCTATAATTCTAAATATCCTATAATTCTCTCCGATTTCCAGAGGTGCGCCTTTTAGCAAGTTCGCTAAATAGAGTCATCTGCGAGCTGTCATGCAGAGAGAAATCGAGGAAAAGAAAATTCGATCTAATATAAAATTAATAATACGAGACCGCGTAATTCGAGGGGCTCGGTGCGGCGCGCAAGCCGATAGTATTGAAACTCGATGTTGCTTCATCTCCCCGCGAAAAAGTTTCGGAGCACCAGGTATCGAAAGAACGAATAATGAAGAATAATGGTTCGAGTACCGCAACGGTGTAATGAGCTTAAACCGGGCACAATATTTCGTTTTAAAAGGTATAACCGTGGTAGCCTGGATGCTCGGGTAATGTACGTACTTTCATTTACTTCTTCGCCCGTTCCTCGTCAAAAGTTCATTCCTATTTTTTCCTCGTTACAGAATAAAAATAGAGGGGGCGGATGAAAAAATAAAGAAAGCCGAAGAAAAACGAAAGACGAAGGGACAGAGATGGTAAACGAGAGGAAGAAAGAGAGACGGAGAATGCAAATTGACGTTGGCTCGTTTTGCATAATTCAATCATTTATGCTATCCTCGCGATCGATAATGCGAGAAGTTGCATAATACATTTTTTATTAAGCGCATGCCAAGCAGGACAACGGGCGCGGCCGTTTGCGCGAGTCCGCCATCAAATATGCAATAAATTTCCGCGGGTGTAAATATTTCAGCGCGTTTAACAAATCTCCGCGGCGAAACTGTTCGTACTAAAACCGCAATTTCCTGTCGCTACATAAATGTCGAAAATCCTGTAAACGACGTTTTAATTAGAGACTTGCGTTCAACCAGCTAAACACGGCCCCGGTCGTCATTTGTGACCGCGTCAATTATCATTTAAATAGTCCACGTTAAATTGCACATGCGTTATACGCGTATATGTGTCGCACGTTCATAATTTACACTCTTTAATGAATGTTTACCCGCAGCCGGCGATGGATAATGAGTTTACTTTCGAGTGAACGAACTTTTCCTTTTTTTTTCACTCGTCGATTCTGTTTGACGAGTGACTACGGGCGGATCCACCCGCGAGATTAATGAAGCTTCGGCTCCTCACCCACCGGAACCCTTATTTGTTGATTTTGTTATTCATCGAAAGATAATTTCTATAATCTTAAAAAATTACTCGGTGGGCACATGTCTCCCAAATTTTATTTGAAGACTCATACCTGCACACTGTTTGTTAATGCTCCGTTGTCATTTTTAGAGAAAGCTATTGTAATAGTCTAAACGAAAAATAAGGCACGGAGTAAATATTCCCTATTGCAATAGGGAATAGATTATATTCATGATAGATATCACGTTAAAATGTTTCTACAAAGGAAAGGTTTAACGTCAGGTTTGATGAAGTTTAGATCCATCGCTGCGAACTTTACGCAATATTTAGAAACGCTTCCCCCACGTAACAGCATCGAACCACATTCCCCGCAATCTTTCATCGATCGGAACCGGTCGGAGGGTGAAACTTTTCCATAACTCTTTGTTAACTAACAATAGCAAGTTTCGTCGCGGGACCCGCGGCGGATTTGTGCTCATCAGGCTCTCGACTCCCTCGAAGATTCAGCGGCGAGATGTTATATAGAAAGTTCGCTGCGTACACGTTCGCAGGCACGGTTTGTGAGAAAACTTGCCCAACTTCCGAAGACGGTCCCGTTGCGTGTCGGGAGCATAATGTGTTACTTGTTTCCACACTGTTTACGCGGAAACATCGAAATACACCGTGAAACTGTGAGTCAGGCTAAATTGGATATGTAGAATTTTGGAAATAACTGCTTTGATCCGAAGTCTCCAGATTTTCCTACTTTTCTGACTTCTTAAAATCGAATTAAATAAAGTTATATATTATTAATGAAACTTGCGTACTTGCGTACTAAGGCTTGCACAAACGTCAATAAATGAGCCGTAGCTTCCATCTAACGGTATATAAAATTTATGGAAAAGAATAGCCAGAAAATAATCGTCAGTAATGTTAAAATTTTTATGTAACTAGTGGAATAAATAGATTTGTGCAGTGAATGGTTCAAATGCCCAGTAAATCTTCTAGCTCAGTTCTACGTCCACGTGTATCACTCTATAAAGAATAACGTACTCTCTTACCATATAAAACGATATTTAATTCTAATGACCAGATATTCTACCTTTCCGAGTGAAATATCGTACGTAACGATGTGTAGAATTATGGCCTCAAATCACCGAATGAATCCGAAAAATTCAGAAAATATGGACACGAAGCATACTCATTGATAAATCGTCGAAGTCGCGTAACTGGTACATTTTTCATTTTAACTGTTCCCAACGCAAATCCTCGAATGCTTCACTCGTCGTTGTAAAGGAGAGAGATAAAAAGCACCGCGATACTGTTATAATTTTTCTCAGAGAAAATTGAATCGAGATGAATGTCGTCGTACAGTGCAGCGGGATGTCGGCTGGCGGAACACGAACGGAGAGAGTAAAGGCGCCCCAGTACGGAACTCGCTAGCCTGAAAATCCCCTCGGGAGGGTTGAAATCTACTTCTCCCTGGTCGTAGTTCTCCACTCCTAATTCTGAGTTCCATCACATTGATTCTGGCCTCCCTTCTAGACCTCTATCAGCATATACAAAGAGGGGTCCAATTTATAAACTGCCCGCAGATTCACCCGCTTGTGGTGTCTGATTAGATGTCCCCTGCGATTGAATATATCTTGATGATAATTGAGGTAGAAGATTTCAGAAGGAACGGAACGCGTCCATTTTCAATTAGGCGCATTGTGGCCAACGGGAAGACGCAGCATTTTTTTCCCTGCCTTAGATTAAATTGAAGAAAGCTGTCCCTCTGAGGGGTTTTCCTCGTGCTATTGGCTGGAGAGATGGACAATGTTTACAATGAAACGTTTGATAGATGACAAATACTTGAGTGTGACAATGTAACATTTTTTCTTTTATCTAATCATAATGACAATTTTAAAAACAGCATCAAAAATAAAAATTCACTCAATCTATTGCCAAAACATTCCAGCTCAGATGTGGAAAACGGCTGCTTTGCAGTCGAAGAAAATGCAATAAAGTGAAATTGAAATTTTTTCATCAGCACCAGTGAACTCCTAAGAAAACAATGCGTGTAGCAATGCGTCGTTCATGTTCCCGTAACGCGTGTCGTGCGCAGAAAATGTTAATTTGTCTCGAGATCGCCGGAGACGATTATATGCAACTTGGAACTACGTTAAAAGTAACATACGATGTATTTACGTAAAATGGTACCACACAAAAGTGTTATTGTGAATTTGCACGTTACTTTGTGCAGTGTGCTCAACGATCACGAGTGCACTCGTGGTCCTAAAATTGCGTAGAATCTAGGGAGCAAGTAGAAATCTTTCTGTAACAGCACTTTAATCGCCTCTTTACACGTTTGTTTCAGTTTAGTTTCCTATTTCTCTGCTTTACTGTTCTTTTCGACCATGTTTAGTTTGTAAACAATTAGGGTATAGAAAACTACCCCATAATGTAAAGTGCGTACTACACGAATAGAGCTCTATCGAAGGAACCATAGCACATCGAGCAGCCTTGGAATGTTTTACGTTGGAAATCTCGTTCTTTCTGTGAAATGCGTGAGTTTTAAAAAATTTTTGCCGACATTTTCTATGCGTTTACCTTTGACGCGATGAAACGCTCCGAATGTATTTCGCCCATTGGAAATTGCATTCGAGTAACTCTCTTACGAAAGTTCGGGAATACGCTCTTTTTTCCCCCGTCGATTGCAATTCGATAGCAGTTTACTTGCCCAATAATTCCCTTTCGTTGTTCGAAATTCGTTTTCGTTGAACCCTTCGTACGTTTCGGGATTGATTCGATGTTGAATCACTTGAACGGAGGGGTTACGGGGTAACACAAAATAGATATGTGTACATATATGCGAATCCATTCAGGAACTGAGATCCCCTGTTCTGATATCACTGCGTCACTCTTTCATGGGGTAGCTCGTGATATGATTTATACGTATACTTGGCGGCGTAGTTAAGTTGAGAAGATAACGTTCGAACAAGTAATTTGACGTTAGCGAAGAATGGGGGATGTCTTGTTTAGATACACAAAACTAGATTTTAGTCATTAATCTTCGGTTTATCTCGACGGACTACGCAAAGTAGCAAATTTCAAATTAATTTTTTTTTCTTTTATACGTTCATTTGGAAAGAACTTCTTTGTTCAACGCAATTTTATCATAATTTATTCATACCTTCCCACATAATACCTCATCGAGAATGGTAAACTGTGTCTCTTAATGTATGAATAAATACATGACTCCGAGTACAACTGCACTTTGCAACTGCAGACGTACACATAAATGCACAATGACGCCATAGAAAGTTGGGGCGTCAGAAATCATTTAATTCTGGCTTGTAGCTTCGGTCTCGTAATGAGATATTTGAGACTCCAACGACTCTTGATGTTACGTATTTTCATGCATCCTGTCTCTTACAATTATTTACACGGAACGTCGAAAGTTTATCGCGTTAAAACACCGCAACGAATTCGCATTACGAAAAGGATATTCTTACAGTAAAATAATTACCGTGACTTAATAATTCGTATCTCGTTAACTACCTAAGTCGCCGTATAATGGCCGCGACCCTTCTGTAGACTTTCTTTGCTTTCATAAATAAACAACGAGAGTCGGCAATGAGAGTCGCAACCGGGAGAGGAAAATATGAATTCTTAAAATCCTTTTACGTAAAGTAGGTCTGAGTATCGCGTTTAAGCGCTAAACAAAGAATCGTTACGTGCCCTTCTGTTTACGCCTCAACGAGTTAAATGATAGTCGCTTGCGAAGCGGAGAAGCACGCCTCGTAAACGACTATTCGCCTAATTCGCTGAACCATCGACGCTATCAGTTAAATATTGAGAATATTCCGACGTTTTACTGGACGAACTTGGGCATCTTTTAATACGGCGTTAAAGCCGCGGACCTTCGAATTCGCTCGCAACTTTCCCCTTTGCACGCGATGTCTTCATTGGACGCTGTTAAGTCACCTGAATGGCCACTTACAGTGCTCACAAGTCCACTTACAGATATCGTTCGACGCTCGAATCAAATGCATCAAGTGGTAACTATCTATTTGAACCGCGAACAGTCTATTCGGGCATGCCGTCTGTTACACGAATGTTATTGACAACATTGACAAATGTTCACAGTGAAAATTTAACGATATTTGATTTTCTACTTGACCTTTGCAAGCCAACCTGGTACATATTAGTTTCGTAAATATTTCATTAGATGTAAAGAGGAATAATTTTCCTTGAACGTATTTTACATTATAATTGGACCATTCATACAGAGTTTATGTTTTATAATATTTCGTATACGAATGTTGTTTCAGAATACATTATTATTGCAATATCAACAGTATTTATTTTTGGGAGTTAAGACGTTGAAAGAAGAACAACCATATGTCTTTGAAAGTACCCTTCGACTATTTAATTTCACGTTTTCAAATCAAAGAATATTATTCTCTCCAGCCAAGTCCACTAACCGATATTGTTATCGATGTACTTTATCCTTTGACGTCAATTGAACCGCACTATGCATTCAAATTGAACGGGAAATGCCATCCACGAAGAAGTTTGAAAGTTCGCTTGGTTGATTTTGGAGCGACTCCCTCGACTTTCTCAGGAAGATTCAAAAAACAAGTCCACAGTGCACTTCGGAAATGCCGGCATTAGGAGCGACCTCAGCATATTTCTCAAGAATTTCCTTTATACTCAGCGTGTCCTGTACAACTTTCTCGGTAAAACTACTCCGCAGAGCAGCTCTCGATTTCCTGAGATCATCCCAGAACAACGTTTCAATAAATTGGTCTATCAAGCAAATGCCAGCTTTCTCTCTACGAATCAATTCCCGGAAGTACCTCTCCACGGGGTCGAAACGCGAATCGAACTAAACCAGAGTCATCCGAGTTAAACTTCCAACTTTTGCTCGTATCACGAAATCAGACCAAGATTCTTCGCAATTTGAATTTATTTCCTCCGTTTCAATTTCTATTAGAAAAAATTTAAGACCCTATTCAACATTCTACTTTTCATTTTCCCAGACGATCATCTTCATTCGACTAATTTATTATTTATTTACTTTATCCCTTCAAACCATAAATGGCTTATACAGCATACGATAGTTCTGATAATTGTAATTTATTTACATCAAATTCTTATATTATAGTCTTTGAGTAAGCTGTGAATCATCTTTAATCCGTTAATATCCAGTTCACTCAAAAACGAGCTAATGAAATACGGATGACGATATTCGTTATTGAGAAGCATATGGAACAAATCTTCACGCTAGTCATTGTATTCCGGTCACCGCTCGACTAATGTTCGACCAACGTTACTTTTCCCTCGAGCATCCAATCCATTCGTTTTCCGTCACCTTCCCGTCACAGAGTCACGAAAATTGTTCGAATAGGATGACACTCGGCAGAAATTGCGCGAGCTGAAACGCATCGAATGAAAATTCATGGTTGAAAATCGGACGGGGTTACGCAAGCGACGCGAGAGCAACCCCCAAGGACATCGTACGTATTAAAATGATCGGGCCGAACCCCTCCGTGTCGTTTCCCCCGAATCAACGTGGTGTTCCGCGAGCAACGCGGACTCGTCGTCGTTATCCGGTACATTTAAATAATTGCGAATGCCGGGTGTCGTTTTAGCAAGGATAATTTATAGGAGCGTTTCGCGTCGCTCGCTGAACCGACTCTCACCGTGGCGAATTCCAGCGCAGCCTTCCTGCTCGGTGTAATCGTCGTCGTTGCGTATCCAGGCGGATTCATCCCTCCCCGTTGGTTGCAGCCTTCTTTCATTGGTGCTAGGAGGGTGAACTTAAGCCCGCCGGTGTTTCATCTACCCCCGTGACGCTGCTGCTGTTGCCTTTCGCCCCGGCAAGCCGCTTGTTATGATTGTCTCGGCTAGGTACGTACGTGGATCTTTGTTCAACTCCCTGCCCAGTGCCGGCGGTTCAGGGGTTGAAATCGAGTTGCACCCTCGGCTCCAATATGAACTTCGAGTCCTCCGGGCTGGGGTGAGCGGAATGGGAAACTGTCGCCAAGTCGGTTATCTTTCTTTGCGAAGAAAATTCCTCGGAACCGACGGAAAACGTTTCTGGGATCGTTTAGGCGTGACGTTTTCGGGGGTTGTTGCGGAGATCTACGAATTCTCGGGATTCTTGTGGCGTGTTTCGGACTCTGCGTTTTAACACTTCATATTATTGATAGAAAAAGTTTTTCTTGGGTACTTTGGATACAATATTGTCGATGGATACTTTATTTTATTGTTCTCAATATCCTTTAGCCCTCCCAGACCTGGCATCCAAAATTGAGGACACAACATTTTTAAATTCCCGACACAATTATTTACGGTGAATGTACTTATTTGTTCACATGAAGAAATACCAGTTTTCCTCAAGAACTACACTATTATGATTTTTTGTTAATTTTTTCCACACTAATTTTAGTCCAAGTTAACCCTAAAAATTAAATTACTTTAGTACGTGAAAAAAGAGTAATTCAGGACTGAAAGGATTAGAGTATAAAAGTGAACAATAGGAGTGTGTTTTCCAACCATTTTTCTAGATATGTGTTACACAAGTTGAGTTAATTCTTTGCTAAACGAGAACTAAGTTCGACAGAAATTCCCAAAGATGACTCGTACGTTTAAAGGAGTTTCTTCGAGGGTTAATAAAGGCGTGACGAGGGATTCAGAAGGGGAATGTCGGAGACTTAGGAAGTGCGTTCTGGTTTTAAAATTGCGGCAATCTGGACTGTGGCCGTCGGGTTTTACAAGTAAAATTACCGCTGATAATGCGTCTCATTTGAAAGTCCATTTATTTTAATAATAAGCGCGGAATAAAAATGCACGCGCTCGCTGGTGGCGTCTTCGATGTAAATGTACAGCCCTGCGCATCCTTTAGCTACCCCTAGGTCCTTCGTATCCACCGTACCGTGCAATTCGACTCTGTCTGGTAAAGCACTACGCGAGTACGGAATTTATTCCCCGGGGAGAAGAGGAGCGCGCGCGCATTTCGATAAATCTCACCGTCGCCAATAACGTATTAAATTCTTCTCTTTTTTTTTTTATCTTTTTCGTTCTCCATTTCTCTCTCTGTCCCGTTGCGGATCGATGGGAGAAAGGAGCGGTCGAACGATCGATCCTCGCGCGAAAATTAATGCCGCGAGTGATAAATAAAAATCACGGTACACGCCTCGCCGTAATTCCCCGATTTATTTCTGAAAATACGAGGCGCATATTTTTACATTTATTCCTGGCGATATTTCTCGTTGGAACTTCGCTGGAACCTCGTTACACGGAACGTTCTCTTTACGATTGTGCAACGACGAGTGCAAGACAAGACGAGACAACTTCTTGAATGTAACAGCGACGATCTGTTTATGAATATATTCGTCGAGACTTGACCTATTATTTCCTTTTTTAAATTGGAAAATAGATATACGTTGTGTAAGTTTATGCTAAAAGGTAAGCAGTATGCCTTTAATAGTCTTAAGAAAACGGCGTACGGCCTCGACAATAAAAAAATTCCACGCTTTTCAGGCAAAGTCGGCAATAAATTTATTCAAGTAGCAGTTTCGATTTCAAAGTGATTGATGGGAAAATGTTAAACGGACCATGTAGGCCTGATTCAGCACGCCCTTTTAGCGACCCTTAGCCGTCCATACCTCACGCAAATCTTGACTCAGCGTTTAGGTCAAACGCAAATAATAGCCCCTGTTTCGATAACCGATACGACTCAACCACTCTTATCTTCCGATATCTCTCTAGATACGTATGTCAAGTGACATTCAATAACAATTTTTATAATAACGAGATTGTATGAAAATTTGACCAAATATAATATTTGTGGAAGATTCCGGATATACGATAAGATAATATTTTGGACCATTAAGCAAAATTATGCATGTTGCTAAAAACACAAAGCATGGAACTCGATATATTCACATTTACATTGTATCCGTTTTTATGAATTATAGATTTACCTTTAGACTGACGAAACCAATCGAAATACGAGTAATTTGATTTATACGAAGAAAGATATCTACGGCGAGAGAAGAATATACGTTTCGTTTTTGGGGTACTTGACATTGCCTGGCAATGACGTACACCGACAGAAAGTAAGGCGGACAAGGGGAACAAACAATAAAGCCTTCCGGTTCTACTTTACCGTGATACTCCACGTTCTCTTGACACATTTTCTAGCAGTCTAGTCAGTTTCTCTGGAGGCTCGTACCTAACATACCGCACAATTCAACTCTATCAGACAAACTGTTTTCAAGCACAGGCCAGGGTCTCGTGGGACAGACTGGGATAACGTTCCGATAAATTGGAGTACTATACGAGCAGCGAAAACTTCCATTTCAAAGTCAATTACACGAAAGGAGATCGCAATTAGCGTAAGAGCATTCAAGCCTTCCTTCTTAACGTACTTTAACTCTTCCCCTGCTAAACATCGTTTTCATCGAGTTTCCACGTGCGAACTTTCCATTTGAAAAAAATAAACTAAAATTATTTCCGTTCGACCCAATTAAATACCAATTCTGGAGTACATTCATGAAAATTATTTTGTTTGGTTCTTGAATTTATTTAAATACCATGATATTTTTAGGATACTCAGCTAAAGCGTGAACATGGTGCACTACGAATTTTTGTATACACATCGATCCATTTTGAATAGAATTAGAAACAGTATTTGTGTACGTTCGAAAAAGGGCAATTTCATGGGAAAAATTCGATATTTCTCTTTCATTTTGGCGTCGAAAAGCGAAAACGAATTTTGCAATCAATTTTTTCCCCTATATTCCGTAGTAATAAGTTTATATTTTAAGAACATTTTCGATCTTTTTATTTGAAAAACAATACCTCATTTATCTAAAAAGTCTATTTTAGTGACACTTATATTTCAAATGGAATAGGAACTCTCGTGTACCCTTTCTCCGATAACAAAAATATCTACTCTTTCGAATAGAGATGTAAACACCTTTAAAAAAAATAATCTAAATACAATTCGTCCATCGTTCCAACGACCCACAGAGCGATTATCGTTCCACCGCAGGATTCCCCAAACGACACGAGAAACTATCGCGCGAGTGTGTTCAATTTAACTGTCAAAGGGCCACCGGGTAATAGCCCTGTAGGAGCGTCACAACGGCTAATTAGGTTCCGCATAGCGACGTCTGTTCAATTTTCCTTCGAGTCTGGTCCAGACTCGAAGGAAAATTGACCGATCGAATATCGTTCCACCGCAGGATTCCCCAAGC